>NC_033643.1:7229065-7326035 GCF_001540865.1 Ananas comosus | reverse complement strand
CCAACAATTTTGCCAAATTGAGTATCCTTGAAATTGATCTTTCAAATTTATTTATGAATTTTTCTTTGAAGTTATTGGGAATGAAAATTGGTTATTTTTGTTGATTTATCATTGTGGACCATAATATATTTTTTCTGGAATTTTTGGAGCTTCTCTGAAATTTTTTAAAAAATTTTGGTCTCTGGGACCGGTCCCAGGCAGAAGAGACCGGTCCCTCCGCCCGACCCAATAAAGGGGTTTTTGCTCGTGTGTCTTGTACGCATTTCACAACTTTCCCTGTTTTTTCCTCTTGCACTTTTCTTGCCTCCAGAGCATTTTTTCCTCGCATTCCTCGTGGTTTAGCACCGATTTGAGGTTTGATTTTCGGATTTTGTTGCATTTGTATCATATACTCCGAAAATGTGTTTTGTTTCAGATCTTTTGATGCTTGCTCTAGAGATCTTGCTGAAAGATGCATGTTTATGCTTCGATCTTGTTATTAGAACTGTTGTTTTCTTATTTTCTAGTATTTCTTTATTTTTGGAACAAGTTTTGTAGGTTTTTCATCATCAAAATCTAGGTTTTCCAAGTTTTCCTGAAAAGATTTGTTTTTGCTTATTTAGTTGCATGATTAGTCCATGTTTCTCATGATTATGTGGCTCCTAGGATTATCTAGTATTTATATATCAATTTGCTGAAATTTTTTTTTGGAATTATAAAAAAAATTAAATTAAGTGTTCTTATGTTTCATATGCAAATATTTTTATGTTTAACAGGGGATTTCTTCAAAATGTATTCATTGTTACTTGTGCTTGTGGTCCTGATGGCCGGGGGTGGTCGTGGAAGCAAACGACAGCGCTCCAAATCTAAACGGCCGATTGAGTATCAACCGGAAGATGAAGAGAGCGAATATGCTCCTGGCGACGACTCTGAGGAGGACGAGCCAGATTGGGAGGCTTTTCTTCCCGAGGTATTAGCTAAGGATAAGGATATAGGGAAAGGCAAGGGTAAAGGAAAAGCCGTGGATAAAGGCAAAGGAAAGGCGACTGAACGTCCCGGTCGTCGCAAGTCTGGTGGTGTTGAAATTCGAGAACTAGGTTCTGAGCCACCACGTCACAGTCTGCAAGATATTCCTTCTGCTCGACGGTCCATGTACTCGCGAAGCATTGTATTGGTGAACGCGATGTTGGCGTTGCCAGTATCATTAGCTGTGTGCCGGGATTTCAGGATTTATTTGAACAGAAAAATCTTCATCAGATTTGTGATTTCCCGGAGCAAACTGGTTTTTGTTTGGAGTTGATCAGAGAATTTTATATGAGAGCAGGTCACCTGAGTGACTCCGACGGCGGCCCGTACGTATTTAAGACTTCCGTACGTGGTGTTGAGTTATCAATCACTCCTGATACGATAGCGTCTGTGCTAGGAATGGAAGCAAGAACTGAGGGAGTGGAATATCTGCAGGCCGGGTTCGACTCACTTCGCGATTGGAACCGTATTGTGAACACTATTTGTATGCCGGGCACTGAGTCCAATGGAATTATGGTTATGTCCAAAGATTTCAAAATGGAGTATAGGTTTCTGAATTTCGTGGTTTGCTACAATATTTTGCCTCTTGCAAACACAAAGATTCTGCGATGGGATCGTATTCTGTATATGTATCTCTTGGGGAGACCGGATATTGTAAGTGCCAAAAATATTAACATGAATATTCCGTTTCTGATCTGGCGGAGAATGGCAAAGGACATCAAGACTTCTGGGCAAAATGAGAGACTGCCCTTTCCATTGATAATCATGAGGATTCTGCGACTTCATGACGTGGATGTCCGGTGTACATCTTATGAGCATAGTTTGGGTCGGATAAATGAAAGGACATTTGTGAAGTCCTCGGTGCAGCTTCGTACACCGTCTCAGCGTGCTTCTTCCCCTCCTGCTGCTCCACCTCCTGCGACTGCTACTTCTTCACGTCCTTCTATGGACATTTCCGAGGAAGATATCTTAGTTTCCTCTGTGTATCGTGAGCAACAACGTCTATCTGAGGAGCTTCAGAAATTGTCTGCGGAGCAAGCTGCGATTTGGAAGGATGTGAGCAAGATGAAGCGTTTATTGAATATGATTTTTGACAAGTTAGGGTGTTGCCGAGCAGATTTACCTCCAGGGGATGCTTCCGATTAGGAGTTACCGAGTTCCTTCTTTTGTCATTTTGGCGCTTTCTGACAAAAAGGGGGAGATGGTGGTGGTACTTGATGGTCTTGATGATGATGGTGGTACTTGATGGTCTTGATGATGATGACGCATGCATTTAGCTTAGATGATAATGACGCATGCATTTTGTCATTTTGTCATGTTATGCATTTAGCTTAGCTTTGCTTAGTTATGTTAGTTGTGTAAATTTGACTTGTGCTTGACTATGAGCTTTGACTTGCTGAACTATGACTTGATACTTTATTTATGTTTGATCTTGATAAGTTTACTTGAATCTTGATTATGTTTTAAGAATATTTTTGCAGGAATATTTCAAGACTTCAAGACTCCATGTCTAAGTCATAGAGTTTGTATTAAGGTTGTAAAAGTGTAAATTTCATTTATTGGATCGGTCATGCAGGAGATTATCGTTTGGTGATTGCGATGATCTTCTTTTTATTATTTATGAGTTGTGTACGAACTTTGTAAATATATTTTGCCACGAAATCGCCAAAGGGGGAGATTGTTAAGGATTTTATAGGTTGGCGGATTTCGTAATGTTGAATGGAGTCTTGAAGAGTTGATTGCAGACGATTGAAGAAAAGATCTAAAGTGAAGGAAAAAGACTCACTCGTAAAGTTCGGCACCTAAGGTATGAAGAAAAGATCATTTGTGATGAAGATATTTGATTAGAATAAGTTCAGAAGGCTTAGATTGCTTTAAAAATACTTTACTGAACTTTTCTGTGTTCAGGGACCGGTCCCTGAGGTCAAGAGACCGGTTCCCCTAAGGTCCTCACTACGTGAACTTTGATGCAACCGGTCCTCTGTGATGAGAGACCGGTTCCCGAACCTTGGTATTTCTGTCGCGCAGCAAGGGACCGGTCTCAAGCTTGAGAGACCGGTTCCCGAACGTTGTGATTTTGGTCACACAGTGAGGGACCGGTTCCTCACTTGAGAGATCGGTATCTCACAGACCGGTTTCCTCGAGAAGACCGGTCTCTAAGGACGACACAGGTTTTTAAAAAGGACTTTTTGCAATCCTAGTCTACTTCTAAGTCTTCTAAATATATAAATAAGCTATGTGGGTCATCTAAAAGTTTAAGGCTTTGAATATTTACAGATTCTAAACCCTAGAAACTTGTTTTTTCTGTTTCAATGTTTCGATTCACATAACGAGTTTCTTACAATCAACAATCGGCTTGATTCTTCATTTTTACTCGAGAACTCATACGAGAATCAAGTAGATTTTTGATTAAAGGTGAACCCCCATAGCTTATGGTATTGAAAGGTTAAATCATCACAAATCTTCGATTCTACAAGCTCCGAAAGGAGGTTCGACGCGTGGATCTCGCGTGAAGCCGAGGATTCGGTGGACGCTTTGAGGAGTTGAGGCGTTGACGCTGCGAGGAGTTGCAGCAAGGTCGATTGGTGGATTCCTATCGATCGAGGACCGGCGAAGATCACCATCAACAAGAAATCGGTAAATTGAGTCGTGTATTTTTGTCAAAATCACTTGTACTCAAGTTTTCTTAGTGGATTTTCTTCGCGTGATCAGTCCCGTGGGTTTTTCACTCCGAATTGGAATTGGAGTTTTCCCACGTTAAATTCTCGGTGTGCTGTTTTATTTTCCGCTACTTTGTTTTATTTGCATCGAGATTTTCGAGTTTGCCGTTTTTACACCTATTCACCCCCCTCTAGGTGTTACTTACCTTTTAGATCCTCGGGATCCATATCTTACAACTTGCAATCGGCCTCCCGTGGCACCCGTTGCCCGGTTTGGCCCGAACTCGCACTCCACCACCAAACAGCCACCAATCCACAATCCGGAAATTCTAGATTTATATTTTTGGACGTCCGGATCCGATCTCGTGATTTTTGGACGTCTATTCCGCGTGCTGCGGCTATCTGTACGAAAAGTGACGTTTTGTCAATAACTTTGTGTACACTCGTCGGATTGTCGAACTGAGCGCACCAACGCGTTCGTTATACCCCTAATTAGATTTCTACAAGGTTAATTTACTTTTAAATCAACCTTGAACAAAAGCCCTAGTTTGGAGCCCTAACAATGTCATATGTTCAATACCTCGTTTTGATCTCTAAACCAAGCAAAAGAGAGCTTGTTCAACCTCTAGAAACTCTTCTAGAATCATTTAAACCATTCTTACGGTGTTTAGAACAAACCCTAGAAATCCACCATGAGAGCACTACGAAGAAAACATGATTTTCATGTGTTCTTCGGCTACTACGAGGTTTCTATACGTGTAAGAAGATCAAATCAAAAGAATTTTGGGTGTGAAACCAAACCCTAATATCAATATTACATGAAACCTTACCTTGGCCCATGAACTCAATAAGCTCCTCCTTGTAGGTGAGCTCCCAAGCCTCAAAAACCCAATATATCTCCTCCAAATCCTTCTCTTCTCCTTCCTCTAAGCTCTTTGGAGAAATTTCTAGAGAGAGAAAGAGGGAAATGAGAGAGGAGTGGTTCTCTCAGCTGCTGTGAAGGGAGAAGGTGTTTGGGGTATTTTATAGGTTGTAACAATAGCAACTAAGCCCTCCCAAAACTCATAATTGCAGCAGACTAAAATCTGCTGTCGGGTCCATTGTGTACCGGTACAGGCTTGGTGTTACCGGTTACACGATCGCGCAGAAGCAAACCCGAGAGCAATCTGCTCGGGTTCTGTCAAAGTGTACCGGTACACAGCAAGAGTGTTACCGGTAACACGATCGCACAACAGCCAACCCGAGAGCAGCTTCTCTCGATCTGTAATTGTTGTATCGGTACAACATCAATCTTGTACCGATACACTTTGCCCAGACTGCAGTTTTAGCTCCTTTTCGACTCTACTTCGCGCCGATCAATACTAAAACCTTCCTAACCATTTTAGACTTCATTTTTAACTCTTCCAACCTTGTTGGAATATTAAATTGAACTTGCCTAACTATTTTTTTCGGACACTTTAGTCAATTTGGCTAAAGTCCAATATTCTCTAGCGAGTTTCAATATGTTACATAAACGATATTGAAAAAAACTAAAATTTTATTATTAAGAACTTCATATACCCTAGATCATATTTAACGGTGTGGATTATTAATTTGAACACCCTAAAATCGAAAACAAGACTATAGTACCGGAGCTCCGGTACTATAGATAGTATAGTAGCCTAATTCTATATATATATATATATATATAGAGCTAGGCTCCTATGCTTTCGAAAGTACGGGAGCCTCCGTACTTGGAAGTCGTTTTCAATAATGGGACATTTGATTCGGCGATCGGTTCTGTTAGACATGATCTACGCTGTTGGAACTACCTAGAAACCAAATTTCATAATTTTTTGATTTCGTTTGTCTAGTAAACGAGTAGCCTCAAAATGAACGGCTGAAAATGAAAATCTCCTAAAAATCAGTGATAAATGACTCAAATTTCAAATCGGAAGTATTGGTCTTACTATTGATGTTAAGTAGAATTTTCTATTAAATTTTCATCTAATTTGGATACTTATACACCGTTGAACTTAAAAACGTGCCACATCTGCCATTAAAATAGTCATTTTTGAGACCTTTTGATCGCTTGATAAATGATGTCAAAAAATTATAAAATTTGGTTCTAAATAGTTTCAATAGGGTAGATTATACTTAACGGAGCCGATCGTTGAATCGGATTTTCTATCATCGAAAACAACTTACAAGCACGGAGGTTTCCGTACTTTCGAAAGTACAGGAGACTTACTCTATATATATATATAGAGTAGGGCTACTATACTATTATGAGTATAGAGCTCTTTGTACTCATAAGTTGTTTTCAATGTTAGGGTTTTCAAATCGATGATCCACACCGTTAAACCGTTAAACATGATCTAGAGTATTTGAAACTTCTAGAAAGTAAATTTCGTAATTTTTCGAAATCATAATAAAGTCCATCAAGCGGGCATAAAATGAACGGTCAAAATCGAAGGACGTCCTAAAATGGATGATCGGATCCTTCAATTTAATATCAGAGTTATTGATCTTTATCTAGGTAGTGAATAGAATTTTCTATCAAAAATTCAACCTATTCCGATTCTTTTACACCGTTAAACTAGCAAGTATCGCATACCGGCCGTTAAAAATTATCAATTTTGTGAGCTTTTGATTATAAGGTAAATGATGTCAAAAAATTTTGAAATTTGAGTTCTAGAAGTTTTAAATCCTCTAGATAATATTTAACGGTATGGATCGTCAATTCAGAAGATCTATCATCGAAAACAACTTATGAGTACGAAGATGATCGTACTCATAAGAGTATAGTAGCCGAACTCTATATATATATATATATTTATATATATTAATATATATAGAGTCCAGCTACTATACTTTTATGAGTATTGGCTCCCTTATACTCATAAGTTTTCGGCCCTTAGATTTATTCCATTAATCATTTCCACCCATTAGATCATACTATTCAACCAACTACCCACTCAATCCTAGGGGATCACTATCATTCTAAGTGGAGACCACCATCATCTTAACCACACATCCCATCAATCAACGGTTAAAAATTTATGAGTACAAGGGGGTCTATACTCATAAGAGTATAATAGCCCCAGCCTATATATATATATATATATATATATATATATATATATGTATAGAGTAGGGCTACTGTACTCTTATGAGTATAGAGCCCTTCGTAGTCATAAGTTATTTTCGATGTTGGGATTTTCGAATCGATGATCCACACTATTAAATATGATCTAGAGTATTTGAAACTTCTAGAAAATAACTTTCATAATTTTTCGAAATCATTATAAAGTCCATCAATCGGTTATAAAATAAACGGTTAAAATCGAACGACATCCTAAAAATGGATGATCAGATCCTTCAATTTAAGGTCGGAGTTATTGATCTTTATTTAGGTAGTGAATAGGATTTTCTATCAAAACTTCAACATATTCTGATTCTTTTTCACGGTTAAACTAGCAAATATCTTATACCCGACTGTTAAAAATTGTCAATTTTGTGAGCTTTTGATCGTAAGGTAAATGATGTCGAAAAATTATAAATTCTGATTTTTAGAAATTTTAAATTCTCAAGATAATGTTTAACGGTATGGATCGTCGATTCCGAAGCTCTATCATCGAAAACAACTTATCAGTACGAAGGCGATCGTACTCAAATAAAAATTAACGGTTATGATCAATCTATTAAATATAAAATAATATTTCCTACGAATGATTATGATTAATTTGTTAAAAATATGTTAAATAAAAATGAACGGTTATGATCAATCTATTAAATTTCTACTATATATAAAAATCTATTCCCTATAAATGGTTATGATCAATTTGTTAAAAAAATATCTCAAATAAGAAGAGTTATAATCAATCTATTAAAAAAATATCATTTGCATGCATCTATAAATTCAATCCTATGAACGATTATAATCAATTTGTTAAAAAATATCTCAAATTAAAACAAACGGTTATGATCAATTTGTTAAAAAATAGCATTTCTATTAATCTATTTTATGTTAAAATTAAAATTTGAGTTTAAATTATAAATTAAATTTAATTTTTAGATATCAAATTTGAATTAATAATTAACTTTTTTATTACAGTGGATCAAAATTAAATTTTAAATTTTAAATTAAATGTGAATTAAATTTTGATGCTTTTAGTTTAAAACACATATTTAAATTTGATTCATCAAAAATAAAAAAGTATATAAAAATGTTCGATGTATATAAATAAAAGAACACGGTAGGATATTATAAATATTTTCTAATAAAATATAACACATTAATTTATAAATATAATTTTTATTGTAAAATTTTGGATATATATAATGTACAAATTTATATTGATTTGAAATAAATTATAATAATTGTTACGTGCATTTGCACGTACATTCAATTATATATATATATATATATCGAGTCTCAATTATCACCAAATTAATTAACTACAAAGAGATGAAAGTTCATGAGTTGCTGTACGCAAGACAGTTAGATTTAATTAACAGCAAATTTGACAATTTCCTCATGGAAACAAACTGCCCGTAAATGTTTGTGCCGAAGAGAGAGGGAAGAGACGGTCACAAACGGTTAATTAATATATAATTAGCTAATAATAATTCATGCACGGCAAATTGGCAACTACGTGTATATATGTATATATGTACGCACCCATCAATATAATTGATCATCCCCCCCAAAACGAGCCCCACCGCACACATCACCGGTTGACCCGGCCATATATGCGCGCGCGCGTACCCTCCTCTACTTATTTAATATCACCCAACATTTATTTATTTATTATTCTTACCCACCCAATTGCAAATCTCTCCTCCGCCCAATTAATTAAACTCGATCTCTTCTCCTCTCCCTGATAGATCACTTTAACTTGCTAGACATTTATATACACACACACACACACACACACACTAGCTAGTATTGATCATATTGAAGTATTGATATTGATTCTATTGCGCGGCTCGAAGGTGATGGCGGCGGCCTTGTGGCTCTGCGCACTGGCAGCGTCGGTGGCGGTGGCGGCGGCAGCCCCTCCCGTGGGGTTCACCATCCAGGGGCGGGTATACTGCGACACGTGCCGCGCGGGGTTCGTGACGAGCGCGTCGGAGTACATCGCGGGGGCGAAGGTGCGGCTGCAGTGCAAGCACTTCGACAGCGAGGAGGTGAAGCACCAGGTGGAGGGGGTCACGGACGAGTCGGGCACGTACCGGCTGCTGCTGGAGGACGACCACCAGGAGGAGATCTGCGAGGTGCTGCTGCTGGAGAGCCCCCGCAAGGACTGCGCCGAGATCGAGGGGCGCCGCGACAGCGCGCGCGTCTCCCTCACGCGCAACAACGGCATGGCCTCCGAGGTGCGCTACGCCAACCCCATCGGCTTCCTCCGCGACGCTGATGATTAATTAATAATAATTCATATATATATAATATATATATGACTCGTCCTCCTCCTCCTCCTCCTCCTCCTTGCGATAACTAATTAATTTTACTTATTATCGAGTTAATTATTGCTTCTTCTTCTTCTTCTTTTTTTCGTTCATCTCTTTTTTTGCTCTCTCTCCTTTTCCTTTTCCTTTGGTTTTGTTTTGTTTTGTTTTGTCTTTCTCAATTACAGCTCGAGTATTTTATGTTATTCATAAATGAACCATTAATTCCAGGTGTTCTTTAATTTTTCTTTTCTGATTCGCCTGATTCATAAATATGTACGATCATGAATGCATGGGAACATAATGCGTGCTTGATCTCTTTTCACCTGTGAATATTTCTCTTGTGTTGTTGTTGTAATTATATATATATTCTGACGACGAGTGATGAAAATCCCGAACTTCACTGTCAACAATTATACGTATATTATATATTACAAACTTATTAAAAAAAACTATCGCATATTAATTTAAAAATATTAAAGACAAGAAAGAAAAAAAAAATGAAAGGGCGCCGTCACTACCTTATTATTTACAAAATATATTCTTATTAAATATAATTAACTAAAATAAAATATTATAAATAAAAAAAGTATAATAATAAAAATTAAATGTTAAAGGAAAAAAAATGGAAGAGCACCCGAGGGGTTTTTTTTATATATATATACGTACGGACATATACCATCATATTAACTAACAATATTATTATTAAATTTAATTGAATAAAATAAAATAAATGTTAAAAAAAAGAAAAAATTTGAAGGAAAAAAGAATACAAAAATGAAAAGAAAAAAGAATACAATAAATTAAAATGTAAAAATAAAAAAAGGAAAAAACAAAAAAAATAAAATAAAAAGTAAAAGAAAAAGAAAGAAGATAAAATAAAAAATAAAATAAAGTGTGAAATAAAAAAAGAAGAAAAGAAAAAATAAAATAAAATAAATGTTAATGAAAAAGAGAAAAATAAAGGTAAAAAAAAAGTGGAAGGTCACCTAGGGTGCCACGTGGCACCAACTAGGTGCCCTTTGATAATGCTTGGTTATTATACATAAAACTGTAAAAAAAAAATATTTCGACATAAACGAATTTTTAGTAAAATTTTTCTTTTTACGTTTTTTACTTGTTTGCAGGAAAAGAAAATTATTTGCAGTAACACTTTCTTGGTTAAAAGTTACAAATAAGTTTTTTCTTTTATTATATTTATTACATATTATTAATATATAATTATTAATAAGCTATATATATTATATAATTATTATAACTTATATTTGTAATTTAAGTATATCAAAATTATATTATATGATAAATTGAGAATAATGTAATATATATAATATATAATAGTATGTATATAATACTACATAATAAAAATAATAACATATATAAATATATTTGTAAGATAGATATATTTATATAATATTTATACGATATATATATATATATATATATATATTTATATATATATATATATATATAAAAATATAAAAAGAGAGAGAGAGATGTAGGAAACTGTAAATTCAAATTCTTTACATTAATATTTAAAACTTTTAAATTCAAATATTAGTTGAATTCTTAAATTTCTATTAGAGAGATAGAGTNTGTAGGAAACTGTAAATTCAAATTCTTTACATTAATATTTAAAACTTTTAAATTCAAATATTAGTTGAATTCTTAAATTTCTATTAGAGAGATAGAGTAATTTCGCTAATCAGAACCGATTTCGATGAAACGAAGCTAGTCACCCTTTTAATGGTCTAGCAGTGCCGGAAGTCATGGTGAAATTCGTTTTTAGATTCTGTGAAGCAGAAGCACTATATTAAGCGAAGAAAAGTGGAAAAATTTGGAAAAATAAGATTTTCAGCAAAAGTCGGAATATTTTACATACCGAATTACGTGAGACTCCAAGGAAAACGGCCAACCGCCCACTCGATGTCTAAGAAGACCATTATTATCCTAATTCTAAAAATCTTTATTCAAAGGATAAAAACTTAAAAACATCAATGACTTGGTACTTTTAAGAGTACATGATATATATATATATATACACGTCCATCAACATCTGCTGATCACAGCAGTTATATATGGTCAAAATTAAGAATCATCATAATTAGGTCGTGAGAGGCGAAAAGATATATTAATATTTGAGAACCTGCTGAAATTAAAAAAAAAAACCAAGAGTTAAAAAAAATCAATTTAATAAAGAAAACTTTAAACATAATTTTAACATAATTGACATAGTTTAAAATGCAAGAAGGCGTGTTTCTTTCACCGAAAGTGAAGACGGATAAAGTGGTTTCGACTAAACATTTTCAACTTTAATTTTCTGTTCCTTGTAACTTCACATTCAAATAAAAACTCAGATTCTCCAAAATATTAATTATAATTAACTCTGATCCACCCTACGTTAAAATTAATTATGAAAAAGATATATATTACGATATTTACTTCATGCCAAACAAAATAATAAAAAATATAAAAACATCATCTGAACTCTAGCTCCTGCAAAATAATCTTTTAATCTGAATTTTATCTTCGACAAAATAAACCATAGGGGGTCTCCCCAGCGGAAAAAGTAATTTTGTGGTAAAAATACTGGCCACGCCTACCTATATATGTGCATACGTATACGTCCAAATTTAGAGAACAACAATAGCTGAAATGAAAGGTGCAGCACTATTTTCCCAGCGTCAGCTTGCGACTGTGAACTAATTATTAGTTCTGAGCAATCCACAGTAAAGAGAAGGGGTAATAAAAGGCAGAGAAAACCTGAACCGAAGAAAATGCAGAGCGATCTATAGAGAGAGAGGGAGCCTCGATCGACTCTGCGCATAATGATAGAGCTGCAGCTACGTATCTCTCCGGGCACAGTAGCATACAGCATTACGTTTGCAGTGGGCCTCAGATCCTTAAATTGCCCCAGCAGCAAAATCCTTCCGAATAGCATATGTTGCTCCTTAATTATGAATTTCTAATTTAATAATTTGATAAAAAAAAAATTTCAAACCATAAAATATAAGAGATTTGCAATTCCAAAAAAAAAAAAAAAAAANTAATTTTTATAATTTTTTGATATCATTTACCTAGTGATCGAAAGGATTCAAAATCCATAATTTTTAACGGTTGATATATGCCGTTTTCAAGTTTAACGGTGTAAAAGTATTCAAATCAAATGAAATTTTGATACAAAATTCTTTATACTATCTACAACAAGATCAATATTTTCGATCGAAAATTTTAGTGCTATATCACCACTTTTTATAGGATTTTTATTTTCAGCCGTTAAAAATTATTGATTTTGAATCATTTCGATTGCTAGGTAAATGATATCGAAAAATCGCAAAAATTATTTCCTAGAAGCTTCAAATATGCTAGATCAAGTTTAACGGAGCCGATCGTCGATTCAGAAACTCCATCATCGAAAACGGCTCAGGAGCACGGCCTCCGTGCTCCTGAGAGCACAACAGCCCTACTCTCTCTCTCTCTCTCTCTCTCTCTCTCTCTCTTTCTCTCTCTCTCTCTCTCTCTATATATATATATATATATATCACTAAATCATTGATACTATTCGGTTTTTGCCCCTTGGATGAAGGGATGTACGGTTAGAATGTTAGTGATCCCCTAAGATTAAGTGGATGGGTGGTTGAATAGTATATTATCTAACGGGTGATCATGGTCAGCATTCGTGTGTGAGGTAAAAATGGGCGTAGACGAAGATGACAGGGGCGAGATTAAGCTTGAGTCGATGGATCTGTATATAGGTGAAGAGATTAAGAATCAACGCAAACAAAATATATAAAGGTAGAGATTGATGGGACAATTAAGGGCCTGTTTGGCCTAGCTTTTAGAAAAGTGATTTATGTAAAAGTGATTTTAGTTTGGAGAATTAATTTTTGTGAAAAGCTATAAAGCGTTTGGTTGAATTTAGAAAAAAGTGATTTTTCTGAAATGATTTTCTAAAGCTGTTTGGCAAAAAAATTTTGATTTTGCATATATTAATATTTTTACTAAATTTTATTTTTAAAATAATTTAAATTTTAAATTTTAATTAAAAGTATAATTTTTAAATTTCAAACTTGTACAAAAATAATTTGAAATTCGTCAAAATTTAAAATTTTAAATTTTAAATTTAAAATTTAAAATTTGAATTTTTAAATTTAAGAATAAAATAAAATTTTAAATTTGAAATTTTAAAATTTAAAATTTTGAATTTTGAAATTTAAGTTTAAATTTTTAAATTTGAAAATTTGTGATTTGAAACTAAAATTTAAAATTTAAAATATAAAATTTAAAATTTTGAATTTTGAAATTTAAGTTTAAATTTTTAAATTTGAAAATTTGTGATTTGAAACTTAAATTTAAAATTTTAAATCTAAATTTTAAATTTTAAATTTGAAAAGTTGAGATTTAAAAATTTAAATATGAATTTAAGATTTCAAAATTTAAATTTAATGTTAAATTTATACTTTGAATCTAAAATAAAAATAAAAATTAGAAGTTTGAGTTCAAAATCAGAATAAGTTTTTGAGAAGCGGCTTTTTTCTGCTTTTAATTCTGGAGCCTTCAAAATCAGTTTTGTGATTTTAAAAAACAGAATCAAATTTTTAGAATATCATTCCCAAACGCTCTACTGAGCTCAAAAGTGATTTTGGGTTCAGAATCACTTTTGAATAGCTAGACCAAACACCCCTAATTCTAATGGTTGAGAATCTAATTGCAAAAATTAAAATAAAAAAAAAACTTGGCAAAGGTTGGGAATGAATAGTACAATAATTAATCCAAAAAAAAAACTGAAGGGGTCATTTCAAATATTCCAATAGTCAAAGGATCTAATTTTTCATTTTATCTTTTTCTTTACGCAAGTTGGTGTGGCAATGCAATGACCACCGAAGTCGGTGTAATTCATGGGGGTCATTGAATTCTAAAACGTCCCCCCCCCCCTCCCCCCAGGATCCAGAAAGTTTTAGTCAGTTATAACTTTTTTTTTAAGGAAAAAGTATAGTAAGAATATTTTTTTTATTAATTATGATGAGAACGGATGAATTCAATAGAAACAACTTTATTAGTGAGAGAATCACGTCAATAATATAACCGGTGTGTTTTAGATTTTTTATTTTCATAAAGTCACTAGTTATAAAAGTTTTCGCAGGAGAAAATTTAAAATGCACTCATTATATTATTATTGATACTGTGTTTTTAATTAATCAAAGTATTTTTTTTTTTAAGTTTGCCTACCCATCATGGTTATTAAAAAAATAATTTATAATTTATTATATATTTTTTAAAATAAAAAATATAATTGATTAATTATTAATGATGTGGTATACTGGTGTAAGCGTTATATATTAGGCTTCTTCCAACTTAGGGGCTACAATTTTGAGCGGACCTTTTGTCCCTCGGGGCGCCCAGTAGGACTTTTTTCGAAAATAATCCTGTAAAATTTCGTATTTGCCAAACTAATCCTGTGAAATTTTTATTTATAAAACTAACCCCTCTTTTACCACGTGGGCGCTACGTCAGGGATTCCTCAAAAAGACGGTGAATCGTTCACCGTCTTTGTAATTTTTATTGTAAAAGCGGTGAATGGTTCACCGTCTTTAGAAGACGGTGAACTAGAAGACGGTGAACCATTCACCGCCTTTAGTGCAAAATTTTTCTTTCCGCCCTTTCCCCTTTCCGCCCTCTCAAGTCAGTCTTTTCTGTGCCCTCGAGAAGACGGGGAACGATTCACCGTCTTATCAAGGACACCATATTATGGACTTGAAAAGATTTGCGCAGAGTAGGAATTTGTACTAAAGACGGTGAATGGTTCACCGTCTTATGAAGACGGTGAACCATTCACCGCCTTCACAACAAATATCAAAGACGGTGAACGAGTCACCGTCTTTTTGAGGAATCTCTGACGTCGCGCCCACGTGGCGAGAGAAGGGTTAGTTTCACAAATAAAAATTTCACAGGATTAGTTTGGCAAATACGAAATTTTACAGGGTTATTTTCTAAAAAAAGTCCTGCCCAATATTTTCCACATCGATGGCCATGTACAGACGTTTTCACAGTGCAACCGTCATATATCACGGCTGTGCCACTGAATATGGGCCCCATATGTTAACATCGTCATGTTTAACAAAATATACAAATGGTGCCTATACTATTCCAATGGGGCAGTTTGGTACTTTCCTTTCCCATTTAGTCATTTAATTAGTTTTTATATTTGCGCATATAGTAGTACACTTTTTAGAGCATATATTTAAAAGTGCAAATTTGAATTCAAATTCAAATTCATGAATTGAATTTTAAACTCTAATATAAATTTTGATTTACAATATGAATATAAAATGTGATTTAAATTTTCAATTTTAATTTGAATGAGATATTGAATTCACAATTCAAATTCATGTTCAAATTAAAAATTCAATTTAAATTTAAACTCACAGTTCAAATTTAAGTTCAAAGTCAAAATTCAATAAAAGTAGAACTAATTTCAAATATTAAACTTAAATTAAAATTTTACAAATTCAAACGTGAATTTGAGGGCATGTTTAATTCGAAGTTTGAGACTTGGAATAAAAATTAGATTAAATCATTCCCATTGTTAGTATTTGAATTTTTTTTCTTTTTTTTTTGAGAGAAATCGCCCGAGAGTGAAAATTTATTTAAATAAAATGAGACGGTATAAAAATAAAAATAAAAAGTCCTCAAAAGAGGACCACACAGTGTATTTTTTTTTACTAGACAGACTCCAATTGGCTAGTTGATCAACTTGCATAGCATTCCTGAAGAAACGAGAATTCCATCCAAAAGAGAAGGCGTGACATGTGTCGACGAAAGACTGAAGCGGTTTAAGCTTCATTCTAGCGTCCCAAGTGAACAATTCGGATTGGTCAGATTTGAAGTGGATCGCTTTAATAATCAATGCTGAGTCCAAGAATATCTGAAAATAATTCCTCAAAAGTGAGTCCCACTATAGAGGTGGGAGTCAACTTTGATTTCGGAGCGATTGAGAAAAGAATTTTTTTTTTCTCACTAATGATTATTTGAATATAAATATAAATATAAATATAAATTCATTGGCTTTAATTATAATTTTAAATTTGAATTTGAAACATAAATTTGAAGTTTAAAATTTAATTATTTAATTTTAATATAATAGTTTGAAATTTAAAATTCGACTTTCATCTTGAACTTAATTGTAAGTTCAAATTATAATTTCAAATTTAAATTTAAAATTTGATTATAAATTTAAATAAACAAATTTGAATTTTAATAGAGATTTAATTTTCTTAAATTTTAATTTGGATATAATTTTGATTTCCATTTCTCTTATGAACCGAACAAATTATTACTTTTATCATTCTATTTTCGATTCCAGCCCATTCTTATTTTTTTTTATTTTGATTTCTATTTTGAACCAATCGTGCCCTTAAATTTAAATTTTAAATTCAAATTGAAATTATAATTTAATTAAGATATTTATATTTAGATTTCTATTTGAATCCAAATAATTTTAATTCTTTTTATTGCCTCCGGAATGGAAATCAGAATATTAAACTTTTCGGTTCAAACACTTGCAATGAAAATAACTTATTATTGTATTATAATTTTAATTTGAAGGCTCCATTCCATCAACCGAAACATGCCTATTAGTTTTAGTAAGATTTCTAATAGAAAGTGGTTCTGATTGTAATTTTTGTAAACTCGACTAAGTAAATTGTTTTCAACGGCAGACAAAATGAAAAGGAAAATTAAAAAAAAAAACACTTTTATAATTTAGGGACTGAACTGTAAACTGTTTATCTAAAAAGAAAGAGAAAACTACAAGGACTGATTAGCAATAAAGAATCGCATAGGGACTATCGGCGCATTTTACCCGACGCGGCGACGCCCGAGTCCTAACGTAGCGTACCCTTCCCCTCTGCGCTACACGAAAACCCGGATCGCTTGGGACGTGCGCGCGGTAGAGCTGCGCGCTAACGTGCGCCTTCTCCGTCCTCCATGGTTCCCTTCCACGACCTCCGCCGCCTCGCCAGTGGCGTCGCCCTCGTCGCCCTCGAGGCCGCCAAGCGCTCCCGCGCCGTCGAGGCCGCCCGCTCCGGCGACGTCGCCGGAACCCTAACGAGCGCCGTCCTCGCGGCCACCGACCTCGCCGGACTGACGAAAGGGACGATCCGCGAGGTCTCCGCCGCCCCCGCGCCCGCGCCCGCGCCCAGAGACTCCGTCGTCTACTTCTCCGGCGACGCCCCCGGCGCGAAGCCCTCGCCGGCGACCCGGCCGGATCTCGCCGGAGATTCCCCGATCTCTGAGGCTTCGGCTGCTCCGGAGGTGGAAGCGAGCGTTTCCGGATCGGAGGATGCGAAAGACGCTGGGTTTGGCGGCGAACTCGGGCATTCGCGTGGAGTTGATGAGGAAAGAGATCATGTTGCTGAGGACAACGCAAGGGAAAGAAACAATGATGGTGCTAGTGGTCATGGAGGAGAAAGTAGCCGTGTAGGTGTTGTTGCGGCGGAGAAGAAGCGGCGGCGGCTGCGGGAGAGGAGAGTCCCATCAACCCCATTCAGCAGAGCTCTTGGGTTAGTATACTCTTGATTTTTATTTTTCTCTTATTATTATTTTTTAATTATTTTCACATGAAAATGTAGAACTCCAGGGTTTGGATTTGTTTCTATGATTAGCTTTTTGAATAGATCAAAAAACTCATGATATATTCGGATTAGAACTAATTCCTGTTGGTAGCTTAGTTAGAGCAATATGCTCTGTATCGATTTTGTGAATTTTTTGATTTGTTCCCTTACTAATTATTAGTTCTGCAAGATGTCAAGCTCTATGTAAGAAAGATTCATTTAATCAAACAATCTTTGTCGATCACAATTTCCAAAAGTTACGGCTGAACTGAAAACCTACATTGAAATGTCAGTTTCGTATTGAAAAAAGAATCTTCTTAGTCCACCAGTGTTTGTTGAACATGATTTTTTGACTGTTGGAACCTCATCGAAGAACAGCATAGTGACTTCAGTTTGATTTTTTTCTTCATAAATGACCTTTTGCTCTTATCGGCGTGAAGGTTCGCCGGTCTGGGTGCTGGTCTTGCGTGGGGCACAATACAAGAATCTGCAAAGAGGATTATGTATGGAATGCCCAAAACGGATGACAAAAGATCTACCGTTTCTCCCTTCTTATCGGACCAAAATGCAGAGCGTTTGGCTCTTGCATTGTGTAGAATGCGAGGAGCAGCCCTGAAGTTGGGCCAGATGTTGAGCATCCAGGATGAGTCTCTCGTGCCGGCACCGGTACTTGTTAATTTTTATTTTTTATTTTTTTATTTTTTATTTTTACTTGGACCAAGATTTTGGTGCTATGCTTTGTCTATGTAATCATTGCATGAGTCGTTTAAGTTGCTAGTTTAGCTACTGTATGGACTCCTTGCCTATATTTACTTCTTTTAGTGGTCACATTTTTGTGAAATGGAAAAGTATGGCAGAGCCTTGAAAATTACTGCAATTCCATGTCATCGCTCGAACTTTAAAAGTTAGAATAAGTTACATGACGAGTGCGACGCCCCAATAATCCCACATTGGACGGGATTAGGAATATCTCTAGTAACAATAAGCATTTTGGGTGGATGGTTTGGGCGCAATGAGTTATTAGTACTAGTGGGATTGGATCGTTACATTTGGTATCAGAGCATAGTTTTAAGATCATTTTAGGACCAGTTGGTTGCAGCTTTTAGGACTTCGTTGCATGAGAGCATGTGGAAAAGATGTTGGCACTTTTCAGATTCTGAGAATTTTGGATTTATACACCGTTTGAATGGCACGACTAAGGAGGATTAGACTCTCTTGCCTCACGCCCTTGGAATTTCAATGGGAGTCCTCACTCTGTGGATCCCCTATACAATCCACAAGCGAACGTATCTCAGGCGATGAACAAGGGACTCAAGTAAGAGGGATAGAATCTTATTGTGAGATGTTGAGCATTATCAAAAACCAAGAAGGGTCAGAGTGGCACGGCAAAAGCGTGCTAGTTGCTTGAGAACCTCAAATGACACCACGAATCGAAGGAATGAGAGGCAATGTATTTGTGCCAAAAGTAAATAAATAAGATGATTGTTGATTACCTATTTGACATATTTAGAACTCTTAGCTGGAGACACCAATTCTTAGATTGTTTTTGATGGGTTATTGCTTACATTAAAACCCTGGGAACTCTTATGCACAACTTAAGTTGTATTGACTTCGAAAATAGCTACCGGTGGGGTTTCAACTATCCGATGGAGGCTGGGTTGTATTTTAATGCACAACAAGCAATGCAAGGACTATCCTCGGTTTTCTTGTGGACTTCTGTAGGCGAATTTTGTGGATAAAATTCATTCCGACGAGTGAGAGATGTAATGCCCGACCCATTTATTTCGTAATAGTTTAATAATTATTGTTTTGCTATTCTTGAGTTTAATTTGATTATGCACTTTAGAATCGGGACAATATTTTATATGTGAAAACTGATCCCAAACATTTTCAGAATTTAGTATAAATTGATGGCCACGTACCGGTGTGCGGGACGAAATCGGTTTAAGGTTGAGTTTAAATAAGCTGAAATGTGAATTTAGTTCTCAGGATTAATTCGACTCTTGGGGGCGACATTTTATTGTAAAAATCGAATCCAATCAAGAAAGCTGCTATATTTTATGATTAGGGAATCGAGACAAATCCAATGATATATGTTACGTTGTGTTTGGACTCTCAAATAACCCAAATGGAGCTTATTACTACTAGGAATCTATTTGGAAAACTAATGTTTTTTCTATAGGGACTATTTTGTAAAAATGGATGGAATGACGGATTTTGGTGCAAAAGGAGATAAATCTAGTAGATAAACCATATTTTGTGAGATTGGGATTAGCATGGTAATTTGATTAATATTTATCTTCAAGGTAATTTAAGGAATTAAATAGGTGGGAATATGACTATAATAGAAGATAAGATTATATGGGGTTAAACTCTAATTTTGAGGCTATAAATAGATAAATAGGGTTATGCCGGCGAATGTTTGGGTGTTGTCGAGCTCTTTCTCCATTTGCAGCATGCAGATAGGGACAAAATTCTAGATTTGGGTAATCTGGGTAGGGAAGTTAGTCCTTGTTCTTGTTCCTATTCTTTTTCCCCTTTTTTCTTCCTCTTCCTCTCTCCTCTTGTTGTTTGATGGCGAGGCACCGCTTTCTAGCGAGGTCGAGGGAGGAAGGATTGTATGGGTTAGCTGGAGCACCATGGTTGGCCATGGTCGGTTAGGAGGGAAAGAAAAAGAAAAGGAAAGGGAAAGGGGAAAGGGAAAGAGAAAGGAAAAGATAGAAGGAAAAAGTCTGGGGTTAGGCCTACTTTTGAGTCCAAAACCCACTCTAGAATGGCTTTGTATAGGCCTAAAATGGCCTGATTTGAGAGGGATCTAATGGGCCTTTTCTGGACCAAGTAGAGGGGCTAGAAGGTCTTATATGGTTGGTGGGCAAGGATTAAATTGCCTATCGACACGGGCCGTATCCACCGTGCTGTATCATACCAGCAAGATATCGGTACGATAAAGTTCCTGTACCAATGGCACAACTCAAAATCCTTTATTCTTGAAATTAGTAAGTAATTTTCTCAATAAAGTGCAAAAGATTTGATAAAAATACATAATAAATAATTGACATATTTTGTTACTAAAAACAATAAATATTTCATGCCATTACGTGTCAGCACACATATATTTTTTGTGAGCGGCACTAATCGGCATGGCCGGGCATGCATTGTGCCGTACCGTGCCGGCAAGTTTCCGGCACGACCCCGTGCCATGGCCTTAAATCCTTGCTGGTGGGACTCATTTGCTAATATGCAGTATTATTCTAGGGGCTGAACTGTAGTTTGACTATTACTTTTTTGTTATAGTTCGAATTTGAGTTGGCAAGATGTCTACGCTTTTGTCTCAAAAATTCGAACAGGACCATGGTGTTTGTTTTCTCAAATTAGAATCATATTAATTGCCGGATTTCTAGAACAAAACTGTTAAGAAGGAAAATTATTCTAAAGTTTGTAATGATGGAAAATTAATTCCAATTTAGGTGCTAGGACAAGTGAGGGCCAGTAAACAAGCAACTTTATAGTTTTATCAACTTCTAGGAGGCAAGTAGACCCTTATTACTTGGGACTTAGAGATCTTCTTTGCATGATATATTGGAATAATGATTACAAGTTATTTGCTTTTGTTAGTTTCTCTCGTACATGACATGCTAATATATTGGTTTGGCATGATTTCTAAGAATATTACGAATATGTAAATTTTCTTTGAATTTGTGATATCGATCTGGAAATGTGAATCTTGATTATAAACTTGGGGATAATTGTGAAAAACTATGAATGCATGATATTTAATTATTAATTATGTTGCTTCTAGGAGTGGAAGCTGGCCTATGTTGGGCCTTTAAGAACTCTGTAGAGGGTATGCGCAATGAGAATTATTTCTCCATCGGGAGTTGGAACCTTTGCAAAGTGTATGCGCAACTTTGGGTCAGGAGGTTGCTATAGGATGGTCACAGGAGCCTCGAGAATTGGAATTAATTTGCTTTGACAATGAAGCTTTGGGAATGGAAACTAACGTGCAAAAATAATAAAGAGAACGTGAATATGAAATTTATGGATATGCTATGGTTATATGTGGTTATATTTATGGTAATATCCTTTGTTATTTTTGTTTGTTGTAAATCTTGTTGGGCATTTGCTCATAAAGAGTTATTTAATGGTTTTAGGAGGGAAGCATTAGTAGTAGTCGTGGGATTGGATGCAACATTAGTTAAAGGACCTATGTTCTAAATAGCGGCAGCTACGGCTATAATGGTTTGTATGGGCCGCCATAGTAGGACAAAAAGCAAGTTTTTTTTAGATCTCAAAATTTTAAAGATCCGATAGGTTAGTTTAATCCTATAATCCGCAAAATTATAAGAAATTGTCCTAATAGAAGAAATAAAGTATTTAGTGGAAATTGGAGAAATTGTTCAATCATGTTTCTTAGGAGAAACGAATCAGAAAATCATAATTTTATTCTTGCGAAGAAAGGCAATATGGTGACAACACTGGTTTATCAGTGGCCGTTAAGCATTACCGGTGTTACAAAGGATCACTATGCTAAGTAGAAACACTATTTAGAATATAAATGTAGAGAAATTAAGAGTGTTATGCTTTTATATTTGAACTAGTATGTGATTGTTGTTATTTTAAATACAAATGTAGTTAGGAATAAAAGCATTTAACTAACTTATTATAAATCCCGCTATGGGTTCATAGCGATCGTCATTGTGCCTATTATCCGCTATCCGCTTTGATACCTCCCAAACACTATGTACCCACAATCCGCTATTTACAGCATTGAAAGGACCTAGAGAACTTTAACCAATTTGCTATTTAACTATTTGGACAACTTATTTTATTTTGGGACACATTGTTTTAGTTTGGAGAATATTTGTTTACTTCTATTAATAGAAGGTAATTAGTTTTTAGTTCAAAAATTTATCTTTTATGTCATGAAAATTGATAGAGAAATTTTATATTTGGCCTTTCATACTTAAGGAGGATTCTAGGTATGCACTCGATTGTTAGGTTCTAGATTCGAGAAATCATGTTTGATAGCTTTTATGCTAGAGGGCTGTTGTTATATTTGGTATCAAAGCTTTGTTGCTAGCCAAAACCCGAAAGTGTGAGATGAGTTTCACATACTAGGGAATCTTGAGCTATATGTGATTGGGCTTGAGAGTCGTTACATTTGGTATCAGAGACCTATTGGAAGTGTGAGAGCTAAGGGTGTGTTTGGTTCTACGTAAAAGTATGAAAACTTATTTTTGACGAAAAAGACTTCCGCTGAAAACTAATTTTATGATTTGTGATGTTTGGTTAGAAGGAAAGTAAAAGTTGTTTTCTAGTTATTGTTGTTTGGTTTGTATGAAAAGAAAAAGAAAATTTGTTTTCCTTTTTGTAATTTCTTGTTTGGTTGATAGCAAGGTTTAAAGTGCTGCCCCGTGCCGCAGCACGTACCGTGCCACCAACAAGGTGGCACGGTACAGGGGGGTCTCGAACCCCATTTCGTGCCGCGGCACGCAGCGCTGTGCCGCACAAGACAGCGGCACGACGCAACTATTTTTTTTTTTGCTTCTTTTTTTCTTTTTTGTTTTGTTATTTAGGGTATCCAAAGTATTCTGGGTACCCTACGCCTCCCCAAAGACATTGCAAATTGAAAATTTACTTATTAGATAAGTCAAAAAAATTATAATTTAAATTTTTTTGTTTATCAATATATGGACAAAAGATTTGTTAGAGCCCTCCGTTTCCACCACAGATATTTATTTTTTCTTCACAAATTATTTTATCAAAATTTGTCGCACCGTGAAATTTTTGACGAATTAAGGAAACAAAATCGAACTCAATAAACAAATTTTGAGCCACATCAAGCATAAAATTTTATTTTTGCGCTAGAAGATTGAAAATACTGATAAAATTGAAAGCTAAATTAAATCAATTGATACTTAAATTTATTTAATTTATTTGTCATATAATTTATTGCTTAATTTTTTTGATAGATCTACTAATTTTTTAAAAAAATTAATTTAAAAAAATAATTTTTTCAAACACTTTTTAAAATAATTTTTAAAATTAGTTTTTGTATTTTATAAAGGAAAGACTGTAATATGGTCAAAAGAAAAGAAGAAAAAAAGAAATATTTGCATTTAAAAAATTCTAACCTGTAAAAATTTCATTCTGCATCAGGTATAATTGTACTTTATATACAAAAAAGCTTACAAATATGTTAATTGATGAGTATAGTAAACTATACATAGCAAATATTCATAATTATTTGATTAAATATTTCAAAATAAAATTATAAGAGTTAATTGGAACCAAAAAAACTGAAATAAATCCGTGCCAAAGCGTGCTAGTAGGAGGTCGCGTATCCATTGGCACGCAAGCGTACCATGTGTCGGCATGGAAGCGTGCCGATGCCGTACCATGCCAGACAGACAGCGGCACACCCCCGTACCGCGGCAGTTTAAACCTTGGTTGATAGGAAAAAGTGAGATAGAAATACCTCCTACATGTTGGAGGTGAGATTACCCCCTACTAAAAATTGATACATTTGGATGAATAATAACAATTGTAATATGAGTTTAATTAATCGTATCAAAATAATTTTACGTACTTGTTGTTTATGAGATCCCAACATTGCCACAACCATTTATATGGTTTTTTTTTTTTTTTTTTTTTTTTTGTGAAGTTCAGCTGCTCAAATTGTCCGTAAAGCATTTAAAAACAGCATAAAGACATGCATATAATGGACGAGATATATGTAATCTGTCTAATTCTTATACCAAAAGTCATCTGAAAAGTATGAATATAAAGCAATGGAATACAATATTACAAAAAAGGTAGAGATTACAAACATACGAACAAAGTAATCAACATATAATATATTAACAAAATAGAGTGAGAGTCTTCAAAATAAAACGTCAACTATTTAACATCAAAATTTTTGGCCAATTCTAGTGAAACCAGAACCCTAAAGTAAGTAGAAACTGCATAGTAGTACCATCAATACTATGCGCCAACTTACATCCAAAACCATCAAGTTCCATAAGACAAAATACTATACTAACAGTTTTTCATACTTGGCAACCTGACTAAAATTACTTTAGAAATTGGTCTTCAAACTGTTTCAATCATTCAACTTGCATTTCCGGGCTACAAACTAAAAAAGGTTTTCCAGCTATCTCATTTCTCAGGAAGTACTCATATACAGCAATACCTACGTGCTCGGGGATATTACATGACTTTATAGAGCTCCATATCTCCTTTTCATGCATAATCTTGGCATCCTTCATTGAATCTGCTAATTTTCCAATCTTTTCCACTAATAAGAAATTCGTAATCTGAATTTTTTTGTTTCTTGGCTTTTGAGGTTGTAGTTGTGCCAGACATGGTCATCGGTTGATTAGGATTTTGTCGTTTACGTCCTTGAGAAGGGGTTGTTGGTGAAATGTGCTCGCTTTCTTTCGAATATAAATCTTCCAAGCCAAAGTCATCACCATCATCATTGTTCTCTTCTTCATCAAGATTGATATTATTTGGATCATCCAATGCAAATTCTCCGACTGCTTAATCATCTCCGCATATGATTGCTAGCTCGTCATAGTGCTGAATAGGACAATTTAGGTAGCATACATCTTTGGGATGGGCCTACAAGATTATAAAAATAAATAACTTCTTAGTATAAAATATGAATGATATATGAAATTTAAGGTGAAACTGAAAAAAAAAACTTATACCTGAATAAAGTCTTGCTAAGATCCTTCACCCGAACTAATAGTCTTGCTAACTGGATCCCATGAAGCACCACTCAAACTTTTTAATTGAGTGATTCTAGACCTCAGTTAGTTAATTCGCGAATATTCGCGAATTTTTGAAAACCGAATAAAATGGTCCGAATATGTATTTTTTCCAAAAATTTTGAATAATTCGCATTTTTTTGAGATTGAAGCTATTATTCGCGATTCCCGAATTATTCGGGAAAAAAGGGGCTTCTCGTGCTGCCGCACACGCGACACGCACGCGGCACACACGCGTGCTCGGAAAAAAAAAAAAAAGCGTGCTTGGGCAAAAAAACACTCACCAACTCTCCCATCTCTCTGGGATGGATCGACCGAGACCCCCAGGGACCCAGTCACCCAGACACCTCGTCCACCCCCCCCCCAAAAAAAACCTTCGCCTCAAATAAAAAAAAACCTTCGCCTCAAATCTTTTGCCCTAGCCCCTGCCTCAAATTATTAGCCGAATTTTTGATCCTGGATTTTTAATTGGTGAACGTATAATATCCGTATAAATCACGTATCCGAATAATTCATGAATCCGTTTTTTAGCCGTATTTTTCAACGAATTTTAAAATTAGGATACGAATTTTATCCGCATTATACCCGTACCGAATTTTTGCCGAATCCAACTTAACTATGTTCTAGACCACTTTGTCTTGAAGGTGCACAGCCGATTTTCAACTTTAGTCCAATTACAAGAAACTTGGAATTTGGATGACACTGCTCTTGCCGCAGCTACAAAGGTTGGCCTTCTGAATGATTTGTCCGCTTTCATACCAATACTAGCTTGATACACCAAAAATTTTATAAGAAAGTCGGACATCTCATTTGTCCAGAAGTTTTTAGTTTGCTTGCTTTACATTAGCTTCAGAATTTTGCTGAATTGACATTGATTGTGTATTACTATGTTGCTCCATAGTATCTTGTTGTGGCTACATGATTAGACTAGTTAACTAATTAAAATATAAATCAAATTACAATATAAATCATATAACAAAATACGCTGAATCTTAAAATAAAATACATACTAAATTTTAATCGAACATGAAAATCAAAGCACATACTGATTTCTAAAAAAATTCATCACATCAAATTTCAAAACAAGATACATTACATAGCAAATTTCATTGCACATCACGTACTAACGATATGCGGAAAGCAAGGATTTAAGTGCTGTGGCACGGGGTCGTGCCGGAAACTTGTCGGCACGATACGGCACGGTGTGTGCCGATGCGTGCCGGTCAAAAAAATTCTTGTGTGCTGACACATAATAGTATGAAATATTTATTTTTTTTAGCAACAAAATATTCTAACTATTTATTATGTCTTTTTATCATATCTTTTGAACTTTATTGAGGAAATTACTTACTAATTTAAAGAATAGAGGTTTTTGAGTTGTGCCATCGGCACGGGGTCTATATCGTGCAGGTGTCTTGTTGGCACGGTACGGCACGGTGGATACGGCCTGTGCCGACGGGTATTTAAAACCTTGGCGGAAAGGATCCAACCGAAGATAAAATACACAGCAAGAATCAAAACCAAAAAATGTAAGTACAAACTATATTCCATATTTCTATCCAAACCATCATCTTAAATACGAGAGGAATGGGGGATGTACGGCCACCAAGAAGAAGAGGAATGGGGGGTGTACGGCGACTGAGAGAAGGGATGGGGCGAACGTGAGCGGAACGCGGAGAACCCTTAAAAAAAAAAAAAAAGCCGCGCGTGGGCGCCGGCTCGCGCCCGTGCCCGCGCCAGCTCGCGCTCGCCCGCTCCTTGGAAGCATTTAGACGTGCCGTAGCTGCGCTCTCGCAACATGCCAGCGCCCTCGCCCAGCCGCCTCCGCTCGATGCCGCGCTCGCGCACCGGCGCCGCCCCCGGTCCGCATCGCAATATGCCGAGGTCAATCGCCTGGTACCCTCTTCAGTCCCCCGATCAAAACTTCGCGATCCGCGGCGGGCTCTGCTGGAACGGCCGCTCCTGTTGGTGCAGCCGCCCGCCCACCATGCTTGACCGCGGGACCGGATGCCGCCCGCGGTGGGCGCCCGCTCGCCCGGCCCCACGCGAACGCCGCGCTGCAGCTCGCGGCGCCGGTGCCCGCTCGCCCGCCCGGCCCCCTGCTCACGCAGATCGCGGAGGGCTCTGCCGTACCGTTTAGTACCCACGATTCAAGAGTTATATAGATTAAAGTGTATAGCAACTTTCATATCCAAAAATATAGCAATATATAACTCTAAGCTACCTTTTTTCAAAAAAAAAAAAAAAACAATATATAACTTTACCCAAGGTCCATATTAGAGCTATCTATACAAAAGTTGAAAAGTTCAACAATACATATCAAATAGAACCATAATCTCTTTTCCACATTTGATTGGCAAGTTGATCCCTTAAGGCCGCCCACTCCCAATTTTCTTCTCTTTGTTCTCTTGTCGATCTAGCATATGGATTTGAGTTAGTTTGCTGTGTCCTTTCTACAACTCTCACAATTCAATCCCTAGGTGATACACCTATTATGAAATTATGCAAGATACCACACACAAGAACTATAGCAACTAGTGTTGGATATGGAAAATGAGGGTAACATGTTAAAAATTTTAAATCGTTGCTTCACGATTCTAAACGCATGCTGTATGGTTGTTCTTAGTGAGGAGTGTCGTAGGTTGAATAGCTCCTTTGAGTTTGTTGGAGGATTATCTTCACTAAAATCTTTCAAGTGATATCGAGTGCTAAGGTAAGGAGAAATGAAACCTTTTTTCGTGAAATATCCTGCATCAACAAGAAAGTATTTCCCTATGTTTCACGACAACCACTACTTAGTAAATGGACTATTAGGATTAGAATTAATTCAATTATTATTAACCTACCTTCNCTAAGGTAAGGAGAAATGAAACCTTTTTTCGTGAAATATCCTGCATCAACAAGAAAGTATTTCCCTATGTTTCACGACAACCACTACTTAGTAAATGGACTATTAGGATTAGAATTAATTCAATTATTATTAACCTACCTTCCGGAACTGTAAGTCCATTTGGTCTCTCCAACGCATTGCGTAGAATAGTACAATTCTAGCTGATCCGTCCCAACCAGCCAATATATAGGAAAATATTAAATCAAATCTAACTGCGGCCATAATATTTTGACTAGGTCCTTGGTACCGTCCACAAAAACGACCAACAATGCTACTAGGTACTCTACCAAGCACATGTGTACCATCTATTGCCCCTATACAATCCTGCAACATAAGATCGTGCATCTCGATTTACTATTATCAATTTAAATAAAAAAATTATTACTCAACTCTCAATTATAATACAATAGCTTGAAAATGGCCAAAATCTGAAGCCATTTTTTTATTTTGTATGGTATTATCCCGACAGGTGGAGACATAAGCTTATTTTTGCGAGATGCAATAGCATTCAATGTCTTTTTAAAATATCTGCTAACGGTCTCACCAAAATGACTAAAATTATGCTCAATTACTCTATTTTTTTATTATGCCCAATTGTGTGTAAGAACATCATTAATTGCTCCTCAACTGATACATGGATAGAATCACATAGTCGGTGTCTTTCTTCGATCATTTTGCTCAAGTGATAAAAGGATTTTCTATCCATTCTAATCATAGCAATAGAAATTCTATCACTATGGCGTTTTCTATTTAGATAAGTTTGTCCATCCAAATCATTATATGTGGACAATGACTTAGGAATGCTTGATTTTTTTTTTTACAACTTTCGCTATTGCTGCACAAATAAACAAAAAGGCAAATTTTTTTAAATCTTAAGATTGAGGGGGGCATCCTCCATGTGCAAATCCATCTACAACAAGAATTATATTTTATTGGTACTAGACAAATTTTGAAGTTATATATAGCTGATCATGCAAATAAAGTTTACCAAAGTTGAGATAAGTTCGAGGCAGTCTAAAAGACAAGTAGGCTACCGAGATGTAGGCAAATTTTAAGCAGTTTCAAAAGATAAATAGATGAAAATTTTAAACCTCAGAGTCGTATAGATAGAATCGCAAACAATATAGAGTATAAGTTGCACTATTGATAGTTGCAAAAGTTAAAAGAAATAGAATTAGAAAAAAAAAAAACTCAGCATAATAAGAGCCAAAGCATATTATAAATATTTTAAAAAATTAAGATAAAAATGTACAAAACTTATCTCTACTATCATCCATTTGATCTAGCTATCAAAATCTTAAAAATATTTGGTTTTTCTACCTAGCCTTGTAATTTATTTGATTTGAACCAAGTAATAATTTTCAAGTTCAAAATTTAAATGCGTCATATATTTGTACGGGCTTAATTAGCATACTTTTTACAATTCCACAACTATAAATTTATATTAAATTTTATACTGAAAGAGCCATCAAATGACATAATCAAACAAATTGAAAGGTTAGGTAGTAAAATTAAATTTTTAAAAAGTTGGACCATCAAATTAAAATGGTCTATAATTCAACTAAGTTCTATATATTTTAACTCAAAAGAAATAGGAATTACGAAATGTCATTTTTTAATAGTCATTGATAGCAAGTTAAGACACATATTGCAACTATACATTCTAATCGAAGTGTTATATAGGAATGACATGAAGATACTGCTAGTTGGGAAAAAAAGGAATATATGAAATGCATAGTATATATTCAAATCATCTATGTGGAATTCATACAAGAAATGAAATAAAAATGTATGGCAGAAAATGAAATACTGAGTAAGGGGCAGACTTTGATTGCACAAACTCATCAATAGTTCTAAAGTTTATTATATTCTGTAAATGGGATTTCTCTTTATCTCTACTAATTGCACAAAAATCTTCTAGAAGGAAGAGAATGGCAGCTAAAGTCTTTGTTTTAGAAACCTTGACCTAAGCAAAATCAATATCTTAGAGACTTGGGTTAAATATCTTTGATCATTCTCACTCTTGGGTCAAAATAGAATTAATGTAAATTTAAAGTCGTAAATGCTACCTATAGATCAAATAGAAGAAGTATTTATGGGCAAAGAGAGAAAGGGATAGACCTTTGAAGCTATTGGAGTTGGTGAAAGGAGGAGAAGAAACAAAAAAGTACCTTGTTCCTAAATTGAAGAAGAGGAAGTTGTAGGTGTGTTTGAGGGTTTGAGGGAGGCGAGTAGTGAGAGAGAAGTATTTTACAAGGTGGTGACTTTAGCGTGGGAAAGGGAAAAGATATATTCGTTTCCGCGTGTCGCTTTCTCCACTTTTCGTTTTCCGCCTCTGCCAGGCGGAAAACGAAAGAGCATATTTTTTGTAAAATATGTAAAAGTAGTTTTCCTTGAAAAAAATTTTATGCTGAACCAAACGACTGGAAAATTGTTTTTCAGTTGAAAAACTATTTTCTGCCTATTTTTACATGGAACCAGACGCACTATAAGTTATATGCGAGATAAAGTACTACATCACTAGTTTGTGGGGAGCCACTTCTTGAATCCACTGGAGGCTTTTCTAGAATCTCACATCACCTGATGATTTTGGACTATATGTTATTAGGCTTGGGCCTGATGAGGAAGTCAGGGCCTAAATTGGGGGAGGATTTGGCACTTAAATAGTTTCACATAGGATGGAAAATGAATTATAGTTGGGAATATAAGACCAAACTCTCTAGTGACCATAACTGAGCTTAAGTATTTTGGGCTAGTGGTTTGGACCTAATCGGTTATTAGTGCTAGTGGGTTGGATCATTGCAAACATCCTATCAATTTCAATTATCCACCTTGATGAAGAATTGGTGTGATCATTAGTGCAGGTCCACTATAGCTTTTGTTGGAGCAATATTGTCTAAAACTAACCTATCCTTTTCTTTACTTGAAAGTTATTTCTCTTTGCTAATAGCATAAAAGAATGGTTTGGAATTAGTTTATGTTGTACATATCTGGTATTATTGGGCTTGAGTTAGGGTGCAGGGAAACTAGGTTTTTTGGCCTTTTTCATTACAGTTTAGTTTTGGATGATATCTTATCTGCAACAAAATATTACTTCTTCATTTGAATGCTATATGCTCTTAGAGAGAGTGTTGCAAGTCATTTTACTTTCATGTGCTTCATGTTTGTAATGACAATTAATAGAAATCAGGACTGGATTCTACAGGACTGGACGGTTGATTGAAATAGAAAGGTTGCTTATGTAGTTCTTTTAGCTTTTAAAATTCCGGTGCAGTTTGCACTTGCTCTGTTGTTTTGGGAGGTCTATCAATTTTTCCCTTGGTGTTATAAGCAGTTATTTTGTTACTAAAGATGATTCTGTTACATAGGGCTATATAATTTCCTAGAACATTTCTTGCATTCAGCTGTATCCGAATGTGTAAGTTCTATAACTTGTAACACTTATAACATCTTTTCTATTTTTCCTCTCGTGCAGGTATTAGCAGCTCTAGATATAGTTCGTCAAGGTGCTGATGTAATGCCAAGGAGCCAGCTTAATGCTGTGCTAGATGCTGAACTAGGCCCTGGCTGGACATCTAAGTTGAGAAGCTTCGATTATGAGCCTCTAGCGGCAGCAAGCATTGGACAGGTCAAAAATAAGTCGCAAGTTATCAAAATTCACGACCAGCATTTCATTTTCTTAGGCTTTAATATCATCGAACTTTGAGGAAACCTCAATAAATAACTGGATATGGAACTTCTTTGCTCTCTGGAAAATGAAGACCATGTAATCATTATTTTAGCATTTTCTAACTCGCGATTACCCTTTTCTATTGTAATTATTAATTATAATAGCTAAGCAATTAGCTTTAGCACAAATATTGATTATAGTATGCTGCTATATTTTATGTGCTGTTTAACTGCTCTTCATGAATCATTATTTTAATTGTTTGTTGCATCTTGTCCAGTGTTCCATTACCTTGTCCTTTGCTGACATTGCACAGTTTTTCTGAGCCAAAAAGAAAAGACAAATCATTATAGAGTTGGTCAAGTTAAATCTTCAGTAAATCAGTTTCCCTTGAGTTTTTTTTTTCTTTTTCTCTTTTCAGAGTCGATAAAAGAGGTCGGCCCAATACAAGAAGAGCCTTCCAATGCATGGTTTGGGAAGAAAATAGATCTATTTAGCTTTACCACCGATATTAAAGAAACTTATTCCGTGGCTCAAACCTATGCCACTGTCCTGTATAGAGCGAGCACTAAGCATCATCTTATATCAAGTCATACTTTTTGTACTAATGGATTTTGTACATAGGGACTCTGACCTTGGTTTAATCTATATTTACATCGAATATTAAAGGTTGTCCTATTCTGATCAGGTCCACCATGCTGTCATGAAGGATGGTTTGGAAGTTGCAATGAAAATTCAGTACCCTGGTGTTGCCGACAGCATAGAAAGTGATATTGAGAATGTGAAGCTACTGCTGAACTACACGAATCTGATTCCAAAAGGTCTTTTCCTGGATAGAGCTATTAAGGTTATTACTCCTCCACTCAGTAGAGCTGTTTTGTTGATTTTCTATGAATAATTTCACATATTTCTTTCACTGGTCTTTCTGTACAGTTCCTTAATAGAATGTGAACGGATAAAGTGCGCGCATGCTTTAATGAGTTGTCATATTCATGTGAATCATTTGCAGGTGGCAAAAGAGGAGCTGTCCAGGGAATGTGATTATTTGCTGGAAGCTAGAAATCAAAAACGGTTCAGAGAGCTGCTATCTGATAGTGAAGGCTTTTATGTTCCTTTGGTCATTGATGAAATGTCTAGCAGAAAAGTGTTAACAACAGAGCTTGTTTCAGGTAGTTATCTTACACTATAATCTCCTGTCATTACAGTTTGTTTTCTTTAACTTAAATAGAGCAATGAGGGTTACCTTATGGATGCATAATATTCAGATATAGGAGCAAATTCCATCTATCAATGTGCATGATACATTTTCCTTTGTTTCATGCTTGATTTCTTCTATGGGCTTGCTTAATTACATGGTTAAATCTCTACATATGCCTCTTTTTTATTTTGTATTTCTTAGGGTGCGTTAGGTTCGCGTTATGTAGCATTACAAATTATTTCGACGTAACCAGGTATCTGAGATTTCTGAATTATATTACTACTGATACCGCATTACCGCATTTAGTTTAATACAGTGATGTGATGTTGGATTATAGTGTATATAGCATTACTATGTTTGGTTTATTTTATAAAATTTAGTAATCCATACAGTAAAGTGAGTCTTTCCAAAATTGCCGTTTTGGTCATATTTAATGTTATTTTTGACTAAACTATAACTAAATATAATTTGTACTTGAATTAATTCTATTAATAAGCAATAAAAAAAAAAGAACACCCATGAAAAAGAAAATTATAAAGCCAAAAATTAATTTCAATCCATAAAAGAATAAATAAAAAAAGACCATATTACATAATCATACAATCATACAAGAACAAATAAATTTTAATTTAGAAACTCATTTATAAACAAAATCATTAACCAAACATCACATAAAGGTGCATTAAGAACATAATATCAAATATATATTTTTCTTGTCTAATATCAAACAGTACTATTGCTAAATTTCAAAGTAAATAAAGCACTATATAGAATAAATATCTCATAGAATCGAAACTTCCACACATAATACCGTCCAAAAGTGGAAGTTTAAACACCTACATTATAAAGTCTAAAATTTCTTGCACTAAAAAAAGACAAAAAAGTCTAAACCCATCTAGTCCATAGTCAAATAACACAATTTCTTCAATCACGCCCAGTAAGATATGAGAAATATATTGCTTTATGTAAAGATCAGGCATCGAATAAAATGTCCATAGTTTTGTAGAATCACCCGTTGGGATTTCAGTGGCATCCATTATTTGCCCGTCCTCAAGTCCCTCGATCTTTAGTGTCTCTTTGAACAACTGCAGAATCTGCTGCTGATGCTAATACTGTAAGGAACATCAAAGAGGACGAGTTAATGACACATGCATCTACCCAAGACCCTGATGCCGAGATGTTTTTTATGGAATAAAGTAGTGGTCGAGCAAACACTTCGAATTGTGGCACATCAGAAGAGGATTCGATCAATGAACAATTCCGTGCAACCTTGCGTTCACTTGAAACTTCATTTAACGATGCCAATGAGCACTTAGGTCTGCTTGCTAATTGCTTTCAATTCATGGCAAACTATAAGAACAAGAAGTTCTTCGAAGAGATACTAAGGCTATGTTTGGATAGGGGATTAGGTTGGGCATTAGGCCTTATCCCCCAGCTAATCCCCAAACAAAAGAAATGGGGGTGGGATTGTTCCCACCCCCAAATGGGTTATCAAGGATAACCCATTTGGGTGTGGGAACTACTGTGGTAACCCCAGGTGGAGGCACTGTTCACCCGTGAATCATATTTCCCCCAGCTACCCCTGGCTCTTCTCGGCTTCGTCTTCATTTGCTCCCTCTCTCTCTCTTTCTCACCGAGCACCACCTCTTGCTACCTCTCTCCTCCTCACCGAGCACCATTTCTCTCCCATCTGCAACTCCCTCTCTCCTTCTCCGTTGAGTCCGCTCCCGCCCTTCACCTCCGGCCGACGGAAGCCCTAGTTTCACTCAGTGTGGTTTGCGAAGCCCTGTTGTAGTAAAACTTCATGTAATCTTCGTGTGTAATTTATTTATGTCATGTGTCTAAATATCATTATGTTCTCTACAACGGGAAATATTGTTGCTGTGCCATGTTACAATTTCAAAATCTCGTCATTTGCACCTACCTCTAACTGCTACATAACGAAAATATCGTCTGCATTTTTTAAAAATGTTATAGTACATTTTCATTTTTAATTATTTTATTGCTAATTAAATAATCGCTTCATTTTACGCCAAATTTTTCTGAAAAATAATAACTTACAAATCGGGATTTTCTAGCTACTTTTCTCATATAGGAGTAATTTGGGCATTTACAATTTTCATCAACCCACTATCCTCTTATCCCCAAATACCATCCAAACACTTTTTTCCTTATCCCTCCTTATACCTACACTTGTACCTATTTTCATCTAAACACAAATTTACTCTTATCCCTTCTTATACCTACACTTGTACCTATCCTTGGAATAGCTAGTTCTTGCTTATCCCCGAACCAAACGGAACCTAAAGGTCAAGGGACTTGAGGACGGGCAAATTATGGATGCCACTGAAATCCTAACAGATGATTCTACAAAACTACGTACATTTTACTCGATGTCCGATCGTTATAGAAAGCAATATATTTTTTGTATCTTACATGGGCGTGCTTGAAGAAATTGCATTATTTGACTATGGACTAGTTAGGTTTAGACTTTTTTAGCTTGTTTTTTTTTAGTGCTAGAACTTTTAGACTTTATAATGTAGGTGTTTAAACTTCCACTTTTGGATGGTATTATGATGTGTGGAAGCTCCAATTCTATGAGATATTTATTCTACATGGTGCTTTCTTAACTTTGAAACTTGGTAATAGTACTGATTGATATTAGAAAAGAAAAATATATATTTGATATTATGCTGTTAATGAGCCCTTATGTGAAGTTTGGTTAATGATATTGTTTATGAATGAGTTTCTAAATTAAAATTTATTTGTTCTTATATGATCGTATGATTATGTAATATGGACTTTTTTATTTATTCTTTTATGGGTTGAAATTATATTTTGGCTTTATAATTTTTTTTCCACATGTGTTCTTTTTATTTTTATTGCTTATCAATAGAATTAATTCAACTGCAAATTATATTTAGTTATAGTTTAGTAAAAAATAATATTAAATATGACCTCAAGGGCAATTTTGGAAAAGACTACACTTTACTGTCATAATTACTAAATTTTATAAAATAAACCAAACATAATAATGCTATATACACTGAATCCAGTATTACATTAGTGCATTGAACCAAACGCGATAATGCAGTATCAGTAGTAATCTGATTCAAAAATCTCAGATACCTGATTATGTCGAATTAATCTATAATGCTACATAATGCGAGCCGAATGCACACTTAGGGGTTTCTAGTTCGCCATATTGTCTTCATAATTCATGGGTAGTTTATCGGATTAAATTAAGTTACTCACTATTTTGTTTAAAGAATATTAAATTAAGTTACTCACTATTTTGTTTAAAGAATATTAAATTAAGTTACTCACTATTTTGTTTAAAGAATATTAAATTAAGTTACTATATTGTTTGAAGAATAGTGATTTGAGTTCAGTCTTTAATTCAGGTACTTATGTCTTTTTCTGAACCATGAGACATTAAGCAATTTGGTCATGTGCTATATTTCGTCTAAGTAGTTTTACAAATACGTAAGAACAAACAGAAATAAATATTTGAGAAGCTAAGTTTTTTCCTGAAAGCAGGGAGTTGATAGTCTATATTGTTAGTTGATTTATGTGGAGAAGTATGATCTTGAACTTATTTCTCTCAAGGAGCTTGAAGATCTGAAAATGTTAGGTTGGCTCCATGTTTTTACAATCAGTTTTATATTCTGATGTTTTGCATCATGGATAAGTAAAAAGTCTTGGCAAGCAGTTTCTATTGTATCATATTATTCTGCTTTCTATTATGAACAGGAATTCCTATTGATAAGGTGGCACTACTTGATCAGGAAACACGCAATTTTGTCGGGAGAAAATTGCTGGAGTTGACTTTGAAGGAGCTTTTTGTGTTCCGATTCATGCAGGCACGTTCTGAGCTTTCATTCTATCACCTGACTGTCAAACTAAAAGTCTTTTAAACATATACATGGTTTCTGTGGAACCTTTTCTTTTCATACCAGAACTGATGGCATTGATTATAAATCCAACTAATGCTGAAACTTTGTTTTTTGTGCTTGGGCCTTGGATCATGTTCTTTCACTTAAAAATACATCTTCAAACATTTCATGGGTAACCCAATATAGTGTTTTCATTTTTCCTTTTTTACTGTTTTAGAAGTGTTTCACTGTGAACTTTAAATCCTTTGGAAAAGATTAACGATCAGAAATTTCCGTTAGACCATTCGAACTGATTTGAGACTTGGTATTGATCTACATAACAGTAACTCTGAAGTAACTAAACAAAATCGTACAGCTTCAAAGGTGTCATATCCATGCCTCAGAGCCTTCTCAAAGATGTGCCTGTAAAGCACTATAGTATTAAACATTTCACTGGGGCTTCTAGTTGTGAAATCCAAATAGATCATTAGAACTGAGCTGGAATGCTTCTAATAGCATGAAGTCATTGGTGCTTGTGGATTTTTGGCCCTTAGATTAAGGGATTGTGGGGCTACGATAGTAGGGGACTACTTGGGCTTAGTGATGGTTGGTGGAATAGCATGATCTAAGAGGTATAAATGGTCAGAATGGTAAATCTAATGATGGAAAAGTTGGAAGCACCAAGTGCTTGGTACTATTAGAAGCGCCCTTGCTGAACTCAAACAGATCATTAAAATGTTCATTTTTCTCTACAAAATGGGAATTTTGATACTTTTAGAGCAGAAATCTTAGTAAAACTTGTGGTGGCCAACCCCTGTATTCACAATGTTGGTCAGCTACACTGGTCATTGTGGTGGCTAATCAGTTGTGCCTGAAAATGTTCATTGTTGCTCTTTTCAGAGTACTAATCCAATTCTCGACTGAGTTACCTAGAATTTGGTTTTCAAAACAAACACATATTTCCAGCAGGACAACAAAAAAAATATCATTTAAACTGTGCACACGATATGGAATATTTGTCTTCTGATTCATTGGCATCAAATTCGCTGGATTTTGGTTCTTGAAGGTTTTTTTCTTATTCTCAAACCAAACACAATGTAGGGGCATTGCTATGGGCATTAGAATTTATTCTATTGTGTAGCTCAGCAGAGTAGTTGTGCAATTCACAGGAATGTAGGGGGATAAATACTCATATGATGTTTGATCAATTGGTACATTTGATGTTATGAACTATCATTAAGGTACTGATCTTCAATTTAGATTGCAGTGCTGTGGCAAATGTATCATCAAATCTGTAATCAAACAGTCAGGAGAATATGCTGTGTCATGTCCTTAATTTTCAGCTACTTCCACACCTTACTTATTTAGACCAAACCAGCCGTACTAGTTTTTCTTTTTTTTTCCACAGATTTTTCTTATCAAAGAATAGTACTCTATATTTTACAGATGTCATTCCTTCTGATAGGGTCTTTGGCTTGTGTGCAGACAGATCCCAATTGGAGCAACTTCCTTTATGACGAGGCTTCAAAGATTATCAATCTGATTGACTTTGGTGCAGCTTGTGATTTCCCAAGGAGTTTTGTTGACGACTATTTGCGAATGGTATTTAGTTGGTTGATCATTCTTTTGTTTTCTCTTCCCATAGAACATATTTCTTGCTGGACTTGTTATATTTTTCCCTCAAAAAGCACCGTAGATGGCCAAGAAGCATACACATGCTATTTCTAGTTGTGTTTTCTTTAGATCTTATATCGTTTGTTGACTCGAAAACATGTCAAATTCATCTTACTGTTGTTACCATGTAGTCCCTTGATCTACGCCATATTCGCATCCTTGTTTGTTGCTTTAGAAAAGCTTAAGTTTCGTTTAGTTTAGATTGCTGACGACCTAGTTGCCACAGCATGGCGGTTCTTGATTTTGTAGAATGCAACTTTTAAGATGATTTTGTTTTCTTATTTTCTTGGTTCTGGGCAATATATATGATACCCATGCTCCAAAGAATGGACTAAGATGAACCTATATTTGTTCATTCTCTATGAACTCTTCTCATTTATTCTTTTTGACAGATACCATGATAGTCTCATTATGGTTACATAATTTGGTGTAAATCAATACCTGTTATTTTCTGCTAAATGATCGTAAAACTTTTATCCTTTTTTAGCGCACTAAAAGAGTAGATATATTTCCCATGGATCAGGTAGTTGCATGTGCAAACAGTGACAGAGATGGTATAATCGAGATGTCCCGCAGGCTCGGCTTTATAACAGGGCAGGAATCGGAAGTAATGTTGGACGCTCACGTCCAAGCGGCCATTATTGTTGGCCTGCCCTTCTCCAAACCGGGTGGCTACGACTTCTGTGCGAACAACATCACGCCAAGCATCTCCAATCTTGGGGCGACGATGCTGAAGCATAGGCTGACCCCGCCACCCGACGAGGCCTACAGCCTCCACCGAAAGCTCTCTGGTGCGTTTTTGGCTTGCATCAAGCTCAGGGCCGTCGTGCCCTGTAGAGAGCTTTTGCTACATGTTCATAGGGAGTACAAATTCAGCGGCGATCAGACGGAGGTTTTGTCCACTGCAGCGTCATGATTAGGAATCCGCAATATTTATCTGCATTTGTTGTACAATAGTTTGTTTAATAATGTGCGGCCCAAAATAGGTCATTCTTGAGAGGGCTTTTTGCAAAATTAGGCACTTTTTTGTTTTTTTAAACCTTATATAGGAAGTGTTATTCTTTTTGCGGCGATGAAAAACGAAGAGGTCATATAAGAAAAACAGCAAGCTGCTATTGTTTGTTTCAGGCAGCTGGTTGGAAAAGCATCTCTACAGTTATTTTCCTTCTGATTCCAGATCTGCTGTGTTTTTTATTGTTGATTATGAGATGGCAGAATTTCAACATATAGAGGACTGCAGAGTTTTGAATTCTCAGCTGTCTCAACATACTGTGGAAATATTAGATTATCACTGAGTTAGGAGGTATTGTTTATTTTTATGCTCGTTGAGAATCATTAGGAGTCTATTATTATAAAGGGTAAACTTCAAATACCGTTCCTGTGGTTTCGCAATTTTTCTCCCACTTTAGTAACATGTGATTTAAAGTGTATCAAAGTTAGTACAATGTAGTTTTATTTTTCTCTTTTCGTTGGCTCCTCTGTTAATATTTCGTTAAATTATATACAAAAAAAACTTAAGATACTCTATCTATGTTTATGGAATATTTACTTTAGTATTTTTTTAATTTTAACTTTATTTCTGATTTAACTAAAAAAATTTGTGGAATGTAAAAAGAGAAAAATGAAACCACATTGTACTAAATTGATACATTTTAAACCATAGGGTATTAAAGTGAGAACGTGTGAAACCATAGGGGTGGTATTTGAAGTTTTTTCTATTATAAATAAGAATACATACACTAGCTCTTAAATAACTTTTTCAACTCAGGTGACTTGACGAGTTAGTAGCAAATGTGTAATTCCAAATATAGAATATATAATATTTCTAGAATATTATAAATTTTGAACTAAACGCCCTCTAATCAGTACATTATAAATTTCAAAACCACGGATAAAAATAGGTCTAAGTTATCCTTAGTACGGTTCAATTTTATCACCATACAACTGAATTGGATTGTCGAAAAGGTCTCGGAGGATTTTTTTCGAAAATAACCCTCTGAAATTTTGTAATTGGCAAAATAACCCTCTGAAAATTTTATTTGGAAAACTAACCCTTCTTTCGCCACGGCGGCGCCAGGTCGGATTTTTCTCGTAAAGACGGTGAATCGTTCACCGTTTATCTGAATTTCTCATGAAGACGGTAGATGGTTCACCGTCTTCATGAGACGGTGAACTATTCACCGTCTTTAGAGCGAATCCATCCCCGTCTTTAGAGCGAATACAACACCTTTGGAACTGCTGTGCCCTCAACTTCGGCCCGAACTTTGGCCAAGGTGATAAAACACAGATAAGACGGTGAACTGTTTACCGTCTTATTTGTCCTGCACTAAAGACGGTGAACTATTCACCGTCTTTATCCAGGGCCAAGGTAAGACGGTGTATCGTTCACTGGAGAAACGGTGAATCGTTCACCGTCTCCAATGTTCTTTATGAAGACGGTGAACAATTCACCGTCTTACCTTGGTATACCCGAACCCCCGACACCTCTCCCTCACTCTTCGCTCTCTTTCTCTCTTAACTCTCTGTCTCTCTCTCCCTCCGCACCCCGCCAGTCGCCGCCGCCCAAGCCGCCGTCGCCGCCGCCTAAACCCGAAGCCCCGACACCTCTCCCTCACTCTTCGCTCTCTTTCTCTCTGAACTCTCTGTCTCTCTCTCCCTCCGCACCCCGCCAGTCGCCGCCGTCGCCGCCGCCCAAGCCGACGTCGCCGCCGGTCGCTGTCGAGCCACCGAGCCTTCCCCCGTGCCACAGCAACCCACATTGCAAGTAATATTCTATCTTAGCAATTTTCTAGATTTAAACCTAGTTTAACCTAGTTTAACCTAGTTTAAGTAGTATAAACCCTAAACCCTAAACCCTATAATCCCTAAACTAGTTTAGCTAGTATAAACCCTAAACTCTAAACTAGTTTAACTAGTATAAACTCTAAAATCTATAACAGAAATAAAAATTAAATGAAAGAGCCTCTTAGTAAACTAAAATTTTTTTTTTTTCTTTTTGATCCCTAAAATTCTTTTTCGTGTGCAATCACTAATCTCTAGTATTTATTTAAACTAAGGTTTTACATAACTCTAACAAAAATATCATACAGTTATAAGATTTCGTATTTATGTGGCTAAATTTTATTATAATTAATAATATTTATAATTGCCGGACTTAATTAAATAAAATAATAAAGATTAACAATTTGATTTGGGGGAAAAGAATTTTAGGGATCAAAAAGAAAAAAAAAAAATTTTATTATAATTAATAATATTTATAATTGCCGGACTTAATTAAATAAAATAATAAAGATTAACAATTTGATTTGGGGGAAAAGAAAAAAAGAAAATAAATAACAGAAGTGGAGAGAGAACAATGGAGAGAGAAAGAGAGAGAACCCTAAACCCTAAACTCTAAACTCCCTAAACTAGTTTAACTAGTATAAACCCTAGTATAAACCCTAAACCCTTAACTAGTATAAACCCTAAACCCTAAACTCCCTAAACTAGTTTAACTAGTATAAACCCTAGTTTAAACTAAACCCTAAACCTAGTTTAAACTAGTGTAAACTAAACCCTAAACCTTAAACCCTAAACCTAGTTTAAAGTAACCCCAAACCTAGTTTAAACTAGTTTAAACAAGTTTAAAGTAAACCCTAAACCCTTAAACCTAGTTTATACTAGTTTAAACTAAACCCTAAACCCTTAAACCTAGTTTAAACTAGGTTTAGTGTTTAAGGTTTAGACCTTGGTAGCAAATGGTTATCCATTAAGCTGAGGAAATAGTATCATAAGAAGCAAAAAGGTTATGCTCCGGTTCTTGAAAGAACGGACCTCACTGTTTAAGAGGTAACCATAGAGAGGACCTCACTGTTTACCAAGTTTTAACCTAGTAACACTCCCTTTATTTTCTTGTTGTAAATTTTCTATCATTTAGTTATCATTTCACTTAGGTTTAGTTTTCGCTGATGAGAACATGGAGAATGTTGTTGATTTATTTTTCTGTGTAGTTCAAATGGCTAGTCGTCGGATGTCTCTTAGTGTTCATTGGGATGGACAGTTAGATATGGATGGGAATGGTCCTCGATATTTCGGTGCTCGAAAGAAATTGATTGCGATTCGTTCAGATACGACCTATGCGAATTTTGAGAGGAGAATGTATCGTTTAGTAAATTGTAATAGAGAAGAATGTTGTCTTAAATACACAATTCAATGCCCTACGGGAGCAAATGAATATATTGCTCATGATATAGTAGATGATGAATCATTGGAGGGATTAATTGGATTGTTTGAACATTATGGATGTGTGTCGCTATACATAGAGAAAGATTTATGTCCTTCAGAGACACAATATCAATCGCAAGGTTATTACACAAGCCTGCTACATAATGATATCGATGTGGGATTTTCGGAGAATCCAATTGGTGACCGTGAAGTTGATAATGAACAAGGCGTAAGAATGACAAGGTCAGTAATATACCTCAAGATTGCGGTGAATATTTTTTAAATTATGAAATTCTTTCATACATTATAATTATGAATACTGCAGACAGAGTCAGTCTCCACGTGCGCAACCCTCGACTTCACGTGCGCAACCCTCGACGTCACGTGCCGAACCGTCGACGTCACGTGCGCAACCGTCGACGTCACGTGTGCAACCCTGGACGTCACGTGCCGAACCCTCGACGTCACGTGCGCAACCGTCGACGTCACGTGCGCAACCCTCGATGTCACGTGACGAACCCAGGATATTTCATACACCTAATGAAAATTACGATTGGGGGTAAAGAAAATTTGGATTATTTAATTAATAGTAAATGAAATTTTACCTAATATAGTAAACATTCGGGACGTATTGCAGGCTATCTACACCCTATACAAATTGGAATGAAGTTCTTGATAATATTGTCGATGAAGGAGATGATAATGACGGTAATCAGGACGATGAACTCATTCATAATGATGGTCATCAGGAGGATGCACCCATTGATAATGACGGTAATCAGGATGAGGACGACGATTGGAATGATCTAGCCGTTGACATTGAAGATGATCACGATGGTGGATTAAATTGCCTTGCGAATGCCATTTACAGTTTGAATGACGACCCGCATGTAAACAACGATTATGTAGACAATCCTGACGAGGAACTTGATTTTATTGACCATCCGGAGCAATTTCCTATGGATAATAATTGGATACAACAGTATGTTGTGAATTCGAGTGAGTTCGATGTTAGACGTAACAATTCCGATCTACCTAGCATTGACGGGACTTGGCTCCGTGAAGTCTTTAATGATAAGGCATCTTTAGTGGACGCTCTTGATCGATGGCACATTACTCACAATGTTCAGATGAAAGTTGTGAAATCTACCAAAACAACTTATACAGTGAAATGCACAGTTGAGGGATGTCCTTGGAGGTTACACGCTTCGGTTCCTAAGGATGCAACATATTTCAGAGTTAAGACATACGCGGGTCAACATACTTGTGTTATTCCAATGCTAAATGCGGCGCATCGTAATTGTACTTCAAATCTCATATGTCAACTAATTCTCCCGTTAATGAAGGCAAGACTAAATATGACGCCAAAAGAAGTGCAGGAAACGGTGCGATCCACTTTGCATGTTCAAATAAATTATTGGAAGGCATGGCTGGCAAGGAGCAAAGCATTACAAATTATTTATGGGAGCTGGGAGCAGTCATACACAGACGTGCCTCGGTATCTTACTATGCTGCAGAGTACTAATCATGGAACTTATTGGCGGCTTGATCATAGATGGCCATCAGAGGGAATATGTCAGTTTGGCCGTCTTTTTTGGTCATTTGCTCCTTCTATTCATGGATTTGCACATTGTCGGCCGGTGGTGAGCATTGATGCGACTCACTTGTATGGCAAATACGAAGGCCATGCATTGATAGCGACGGCTGTCGATGCGAATGATAGCATTTTTCCCTTAGCTTTTGCAATTTGCGAAGGCGAAAATGGTGGAACTTGGCGTTGGTTTTTACATAACTTGGGCCATTATGTTATACGCAATCGACCGGTTTGTTTTATATCTGATAGATTTAGTGGCTTAAAGGAAATAGTGGCTGAGTTATATCCTACTCGACAGGGGCATGCACACCGGTGGTGTCTTCGACACATGAAAGCAAATATGGCTAAGCGGTTTAAAAATGAATCATTATTAGACAAATTTTATAGTATCGGCAGTGCTCCAACGTCGGTAGAATATTATAAACTGAAAGATGAGTTACGCGCGCTAGATGAGGATGCGTGGAAGTGGGTCGATGAGCTCGAAGTATACAAAGAGTATTGGGCGTGGGCATTTGATGGAGGTCGACGCTTCGGGTTGATGACTACAAATATGTCCGAGAGTTTAAATGGGGTACTTAAGGGTATCCGTGCTCTTCCAGTAACGGCATTTGTCGCGGGAACTTTTTACAAACTGAATAGTTATTTTGTAAAGCGTCGTGAAAATGGTGAAAGTATGACGGCCACGTTAGCACCAAAAATACAAAGTCGAATTACGATGAATATGGTGACGGCACGGGGACACATTGTATATCGATTTGGGACTATTGAGTTTGAAGTTCAAACAGGATACTCTGATTACAATGTTACCATTAATGGAACAGAAGCGGATTGCAATTGCGGGGAATTCAAGCTAACGGGCATACCTTGCTCGCATATTTTAGCAGTTTGCAGTAATTCACAACTAAGAATAGATTATCATAGTCTTTGTTCCCATTGGTATACTGTAGAGTGTTATCGCCAGACATACGCACCGCTTTTCCATCCAGTTCCAGACAGGCGCTACTGGCCACGACCCATGGGCCCACCAATTGTACCGCCTCCAGTTAGAAGAAAGAAAGGTCGACCACGATCAACACGTATTCGTAATATAATGGACGCAACCAGTGGTCGACGAACAAAATGCAGCATTTGTAAGCAGCACGGTCATTATAGAAATACTTGTCCACAGAATACAGAGAGCGCACAACAAGGACGTCGACGTAGGACTTGTTACCTAACTTACTAGTATTTATTAAACTTTCAATATTCCAATATTCAATGCGCTATTTGGATGCATGTTACTAATTACAAATTCTTTAAAATTGCAGATGGCAGATCTAGAGGAGGCGGGACCGGTTGATGAGTCCGTCCTGACAGAGCAGCATCTACATAGGTCTTCATTTATCACGACTGAGGTGAGAGTAAGAATTATTTCTCTATAAATTATGTTTATTATTAATACATATAAATGTTGTGCTAACTATTTTTTTGTCACTGTAGGGATATCGCGGCGTTCAGTTCGTAGAGCATGGCCGCAAATTGAACCAGTGGGATATGGATCATCCAGCGGTGCTAGATTTGCTACGACAGTCAGGATTCTACGGTATTTCTCGACTTAGGCGTCTGCAGCTCGATCAGTCTCTATTGGGAGCTCTGGTCGAGAGATGGCGACGGGAGACCCAGACCTTCCACTTCCGCCACGGTGAGATGACGATTACACTTCAGGATGTGGCGGTTATTTCAGGTCTTCGTGTCGATGGAGCGCCTGTCACGGGGACTACACAGCATCCGTGGATAGAGATTTGTCAGGAGCTTTTAGGGGTTGTGCCGGATGGCATCCGAGCTGGTCAGATTCGCTTAGATTGGATATACCAGCACTTCCATCATATACATTTGGATGCTCCGGCTGGATTAGTTGCAGCCACAGCCCGTGCATATATGTTATATCAGATTGGCTGTAGTCTGTTTCCAAACCCCACCGGATATAGAGTTCATCTTAAGTGGCTACCACTTTTGGCGGATTTTGACGCATGTGGTGGTTTAGCCTGGGGGTCGGCAGCATTGGCCTACCTTTATCGCGCATTGGGAACGGCGTCATTAAAGGACAAGGTCGAATGCTGTTGTTTCGCGACATTAGTACAGGTAATATATAATAATTGTTATATAAAACTTCTCCTATTTAAGCTTACATGTCTAATTTATTGTAATTTATTTATAGATTTGGGCATGGGACCATCTTCATGTCGGCCGACCTACTGGCGTTGGAGCTATTGCCGACATGGCTGATTGCCCTTTGGGTTGCCGGTATAATAATTAAATATGATACATATTATATTTCTTCCTATATATTTGCAACTAACATACTTTTCAAATATCAGGTGGACGAATGCCGGCGGTTTACGTTTTGGGGCCAACGTTAGGACGACTGATATAGAGTTCTATAGAGATGAGCTAGATCAGCAGCGAGAGACACAGGTACGTATTAATGCAACCATTATTTCAATATTCAACCGTATTAATGCATTCTGCTGACTATTATTGGCTTTTTCACAGATTACATGGCGGCCGTACACAGATGCTGTATTAGAGGTGCTACCAGCATTCTGTGTACAGGGCAGTGAGGTATGGCGATCGCGGACCACGCTGATTTGTTTTCATATCGTCGAGCTTCACGTGCCCGATCGAGTCCTTCGGCAGTTTGGTCTCCTGCAGCATATACCTATTCATGTGGAGACCATCCGTCGCTTTACATCTCAGGGGCGGCCAGATGAGCATTGGGGCCACTTTCATGCTGCACACATCGAGAGATGGGGACAGCGATTACAGTCTATTATTGACCAGCATCTGATTGTCGGTGATGATCCAGTACAGGCGACCTCGATTTATATGGAGTGGTACTGGCAGATCACGAGACGATGGATTTCTCGTCCAGTACAGCGTCCACCATTGACTTACCAGCCTCGTGGCCAGACCGAGAGAGCTTTGGTACGATCACTCAGCCCATTTATTAGTTTTTTAATATTTTGTATATTATAGATTGCCAAAGGTGAGTTATTATCTATAATGCAGGTGGACGCTATACGACAGACACAGTATAGCATCAGGAGCCTAGTTCATGATCGACCTTCTTATGAGGCGATGATTGATGTATTGACGGGTATCGATATTGATCTTGATAGTGTACTGGAGTACATTCCTACTATACCTGTCGCCACTGATATCAGAGGTCGAGATTTTGGACATGCATCGACATCGGGTCATCACCACCGTCAGACACCGACATCTGCTGGATCTCCATCTCCTAGTGATGTTGCTGATATACCCGCCGCCCCTGAGAGATTTCCTACTAGGCCATTGGACTTGGACTTGCTTTTGCCGCCGCCAGTCTCTAGAGATCACTTTACATTCGTCTATTCTCGACGTCATGCCGCGTCTTCATCACAAGCCCGCCCAACATCTAGACCAGCCACTATCGAGGAGACTCAGGCGATACCGGAGCATCGCGAGGGCGTTATGATTGCGGATCTCGATGCGATGGCCGATATCGAGGCAATTGATGACATACCTATTGCTGATCTCGTTGTAGAGGGTGGCCGTAGACGTGGACGTGGCCGTGCACGAGGACGTGGCCGAGGACGTCGAGGGAGAGGACGATCGAGAGGCTGATTGTATATTTTTGATTTAGATAACTTAGACTTTGTATAATATTATATAATACTTAATTTAGTGCATATTTGTATATTTCTCGGGGTTTTTTTTGATATTTTTATCTTGTTGATTGTATCTTGTTATTCCACTCGTGATCTTGTGTTTCTTGTTGAAAAATTTGTTATCGTGAAAAAACTTGCGTCAAACTTGTTGAAATTTTGTTTAAAATCAAGCTTAAAACAGCAGTTGCTGCTGTTTGCACTAAAGACGGTGAACCATTCACCGTCTTTAGTGCAAATACACAAAACCGGAGAAAAAACGGCTAAGTCCTGGCGTTGGTTTACGCCTAGATAAGACGGTAGACGATTCACCGTCTTTGTTAAGGCGGTGAACGAATCACCGTCTTATCTGTGTTTTAGCCCCTCTCTAGAGGACTTGGCGAAATTAGGCTGGTGGAGTTCTACACTAAAGGCGGGAAACTTGCTCAGATAAGGCGGTAAATGATTAGCCGTCTTAACTAAGACGGTGAATGATTCACCGTCTTATCTATGCCCCCCGCTGTCGATCGGATTTGCTGCCTAGATAAGGCGGTAAACGAATTACCGTCTTTCTTAAAGAGGTAAACGAGTCACCGTCTTCTTCGCGGCGAATTGCTGAGCAGGCGGTGATACGCGGGAAATTGCTGAGAAGGGAGTGGAGGTTCCACGCCTAGAGAAGACGGTGAACAACTTACCGTCTTCAAGATTCAGTAAACACGGTGAACGAGTCACCGTCTTATTTGGGCGGGGGCAACACTGAGAAGGCAGCGAATGGTGTACGCCTAGATAAGGCGGTGGACGATTCACCGTCTTTGTTAAGACGGTAAACAAGTCACCGTCTTCTGTCGAATTGCTCCTTAGGCGCTGATACGCGGGGAATTGCTGAGAAGGCGAGGGGTCCACGCCAGAGAAGACGGTTAACGATTTACCGATTTACTGTCTTCAAGAGACGGTGAACGAGTCACCGTCTTTATGAGAAATGCTGAGGTGGCGGCTGAGGTGGCGAGAGGAGGGTTAGTTTCACAAATAAAATTTTCAGAGGGTTATTTTGCCAATTATAAAATTTCAGAGGGTTATTTTCGAAAAAAGTCCGTCTCGGATCTGAGCTTGGAACTTAGCGCTTCGAAATCCAAGGTTCAGAGGAGGATTGCCAAAGACCAATCAATAGTAAGGAAAACGAGTAAACTGCTGGTCATGCACCATATTTGTCTCTGAACTTCACCTAGGATTCGTTTTGATTCTCAAACTTTTTAAGGCCCGTTCGGGGATAAAGCGGGGACAACGAAAGTTATCTCCGCTATCCCGCTAAACGGGGGGTGTTTTTTTGGACAGAATTTTATTCCGGCCAAATCTTACTATTCCCGGCTATTCCGGAATAGCTTGGGATTTACTGTTTCATAATTTTGACGGAATAGTGCTATTTCAAGGTTTAATTTCATGCTTTATTAAGATTATAAATTGAATTAAAATTAAATTATATAGAAATAATATGTTATATATTATAACATATTATTTTTATTATAAAATTATTAATTGTACTACTTAATTTATTATTTTAATAAATATTTAAATGGCTATTTGAGTATTTAATTTATTATTTTAATTAATTTGCAAATTAAATAATTAATTATTCAGTGTACTTATTCAATAACCGATTAATTAATTAATATTTTGACTAATTTAATTATATTAATTAATTTTTTATTAATTTATTAAATTACTTGTGGTTAATTAAATTATTAATTACTAGTTAATTTATTAATTAACATTTAGCAATATTTATGATTAATTAGTAAATTAAATAAGTTGAATTATTATTTAATTAATATTTTTTATTAATTAATTAGATAAAATATTATTATGTTAAAAGTATAATTATTCTTATCCTTTCTATTCCAATCTAACCATGCAAACGCTATTTTGTTTATTCCCGAGAAAAATTCAGTTTTCATTCAAATGCAAAATTGATTTTATTTCTACTTCTCCCAAAAATTATACCTGTCTCGGGAATAGCCTAAAATAGCTTACTTCCGAACCAAACGATACCTAAGGGTTAAAAGAATATCCATTATGTATACTTACTCTTGAGACTGAACTATCTCCTACACCTAGTATATTCATGTTCTATGTATTTATCAATTCTTTATCTCATCACATATTTTAACCCTAATACCCATCGAGTAACAGTTTTTTCACTATCTAAAAAATAAGGCCGTTCTATTGAAAGTTGAAAGAATCAGTTCGGTGAAGACTTGGCAGAATTTGTGCTTATCCATACGAATACAAGATGAAATAGGTGTAACCAACCGACCGTCCCTAGAGCAAGTGGCAAAGGGCTTGGTGGTTGGTACCCGAGGTCCCAAGTTCGAATCCTAGTTGATTCACATTTCCAGCTAAGTTTATTTCTAAATGAAATAAACGAAGTGGGTAGCGTGCTACCTATCTCTCTCAAAAAAAAAGAATAAAAAGAAATAGGTGTAACCAATAATAATTTGTTACATCAATATAAGGACTATAATGGAACACTCATGGTGAATATTAGGACTAAAATGAACCGTTGTTGAAAGTTCAAAAGTTTCAAATGTCGAATATAAAAGTTTGAGGACTATAATATATACAACTCGAGAGAAATTTTGGAGACTAATTGTGCGACTTTCCCAAAGAAAAACCTGCCACCATCTCAGGATTTGGTCTGACCTGATTCAATAATAACAATCTCTCATAATGCCGATGCCTCCAAATCCTCTTGAAACGCTTCTTTTTTTTATCTGACAGTATGTTATATTATACTATATGATTCAATTACAAGTGCCAAAAGGGCTTGCTTCAAATGCAACTATATTAGGACCATTCTACCATTTCCAAGAAGTAGCCATGGTATGGGCTTATATATCATACAATATAGAACGACAAATATTAGCGTTACTTCTATCCTACGATTTGATGTTTCAAATGAATAGAAAAGTACAAACGAACTCCAACCCGAGCACATTCTTTTCCTTTTCTTCAATGTGTAGAAATCGAAAATACAAATTTCTTACACGCCCAAGATCGCACAACCACCGTGGAAGACAAGAAGGAAGAAGCAAAAAGCTCACAATAATAATTTTAAACAACTCCACATATGAATTTAATCAACTTCACCAAAAGTATCCAAAATACTATACAATGAAAAACTGAAAAATACCAAATAAACCTTCAATCATAAGTGCCTTACAATGAATGTTTACAATAGAGAAAAAGAGGTAGATTAGAGGTCTGCCACCTCAAACCTAACAAAATTCTTACAACCTTTGGACCATGTTTCACACTTTTCTTGCTCCCAAAAGAAACAACAAAACAAGGGAATAATGGAAGAAAAGAGAAGAAGCTAGTTTCTTCTCTTAACGTATTATCTTTTACCCCTAGCTAAATCTATGTGGTTCAACTTGGCTCACTAAACCCAACATAAGCCACAAGTCTGAAGGATCAAATGACAACTAAGAGGGGGGGGGGTGAATTAGTTGACAACTAAAATCTCAAGTAAAAAAAAATAAGTTAAAAAATTGCACAACCAAATAAAAGAAAAAATCAAACTCAGATAACACAGATGATTTATCCTGGTTCGGCCCTTCTGCCTACTCCATCCGTCTTCTTCCTCGAGGCCGATTTCACTATCACTTGGCCTTTTGAACAGGACAAGACCAAAGCCGCTTACAATCACAAGACTTCTTTACAATCTCTTAAGAAATCACAATTACAAATCATATGAACAATTAGGACTTAGAGAATTTTTCTGAAGTTGTGTCACAAACAACATCCAAGCCCCCCTTTAAATACACTAGCCATCATTTCAAAAATGGAACAAAAGCATAATTAAATTATAATTGATTTCAATTTGAATTTTAACCATATTTGCAAATGCATTTGAATTAATTCCAAAATAAATTCGAATTCATACCACATTTGCAAAACATTTGAAATATTACTATATTGAAAAGCTCATTTGAAATTATACTAAATTTATAAAATTCAAATTCATACCACATTTGCAAAACTCATTTGAAATATTACTATATTGAAAAGCTCATTTGAAATTATACTAAATTTATAAAATCCTTTTAAATTAATACTATAAATGAAAAACTTTTTGAATTAATTCCACATTTGTAAAAGCTTTTAAAATAATACAATACTTATAAAACTCATTTATATCATATTTCATATTTTTTAAATTCATACTATATTAAAATCAAATTTGAATTTATACCATACATAAAATCACTTTCATACTATATTAAAATAATGGCTAATTTAACATTAAGCTCAAATAAAACCCAAAAGGTGAATTGGTCAACTTGACTAAGTTGACCGGCTCAAATCTAACAAATTGTAAAGAAGTCCTCCAAATTATTGTTGTGGCACTTGCATCCAATTTGGTACAATTTGATCTTGTCCGGGCCAATTTGAATAAATTGATTGAATCGTTACCTTTGATCAAATCCGGTTCAACTTGAGCCGCTTTAAATTCAATTACAACCTGAAATTGCTAAATAACAAATTAAATCTAAAATCTGTTTGTTATCATCAAAATTTATCATTGGATAAAATCTAACACATCGCTAGTATCTTTTATATATAAAACTTAAGTGAAAATCCAACATGCGGTCTCACCTTAATTTGGGCAAAGCTGGTCGGGGTGAGGCCCATTTTGTTTTTTTTTTTTTGTTTCTTTTGTTTTTGGTTCTTCATTCTCCCCCATTCTCCACGTTCATCTGGGTGGAGAGAGTGGGCTGAAGCCTACTTTTTTCTCTATCCAATTCTCTTTCCTCTTTCATTCACCCTATTCTCTTTCTCATTTTTTTACTGTATAATTTATTTTTGACTGACAATATTATAAAATTAAAATTTATATTTAATATATAGAATCTAAACAGTATAAAATGCTATGTGTAAAATATTGTATAATTAAAATTCTTATAATGAGAATTTGAAAATACAGGATACAAAATTTATTTTTACACCCAATATACGAAACATTTCACCTTAACTTAATTTTTTAAAATATGATATTTCAAAATTATACAATTTAATTCGATAGACGCAATCTAAACTATAATAATATATATGTATATTATTGTTATTATAGAAATAGAAGCTCCAGTTAAAATCCAACATGGCGCTCTCATGTTTTTTTTTGAGAGATAGATAGCACGTTGTCCATTTCGTTTATTTTATTTGAAATAAACTTAGCTGTAAATGTGAATTAATTAGAATTCGAACTTAGAACCTCGGGTATCAATCACCAAGTCTTCTGTCACTTACTCTAGGAGTAGTCGGTAACATGACGTTTCCATGTCCATTTGGACAGATGAGGATTGTGATGGAGTCCACTATTTTTTTTTTTTTTTCATCCCAATTCTTCTCTCTACACATTGATTTGAGCGGGGGGACTTCGTTAATAGTAGTAGATGTTAGTTCGGTTAGAGCAAACGTGCACAGGACAATATATCGATGATGGTTTCCCTGATAATTAATTCCACATAGTTGTGTGTGTGTCTACATTCTCTCGCTCAAACCCCATATAAAAATTAAATAGGTTTAACGTTCAAAAAACATGGTTGAAAAAGTTCGCATTCACCGTTTTCGCTTCGAGTAAGTCTAAAGAGATCATCGTATTCGAGGTCTTTATAAACAGACGACGAAGAGCCTATAAATCACTTATCTCTTGAACTCGTCAGGTTTCGATCTGGTTGTTCGTACTATACATCTGTACGTAATCGTATATATCTTACTTCATTTTTATCCTGTTTTATACGCGAAAACATTTATCAACGCGGTGGTTTACAGTATAAATTACCGCTATTTATAAACGGTGATTTATAGTGTAAATTTACACCAACGGTGGTATAGAGTATTAATCACCGCTATTTATAGACGGTGTATTTCAACTTGCAATCACTGTTTTTAATTAACGGTGGTTTAGAACTCTCATCTACCCCTATTTATCAACGTCGGTAGATAAAATGAAACAATCGATTTGTAACAACGGGGCTTAACAATGTTAACCCACCGTATACCGCTGTTAAAATAGCGGTATTATCCATAAACCACCGCTGTAAAAAATATAAGCTATTACCAAAACCTGGGTGATCTAACTCAACCTGGGTATTTATAAGATTTGATTACTTCCTTCTTTCTTCTTTGAGATTTGAATACTTTGATAATATATGGTTCTTACTTTGTTAAAAATAGCGGTATTATCCATAAACCACCGCTGTAAAAAATATAAGCTATTACCAAACCCTGGGTGATCTAACTCAACCTGGGTATTTATAAGATTTGATTACTTCCTTCTTTCTTCTTTGAGATTTGAATACTTTGATAATATATGGTTCTTACTTTGTTAAAAATAGTGATAATATCCATAAACCACTGCTGTAAAAAATATAAGCTATTACCAAAACCTGGGTGATCTAACTCAACCTGGGTATTTATAAGATTTGATTACTTCCTTCTTTCTTCTTTGAGATTTGAATACTTTGATAATATATGGTTCTTACTTTTTTGTGATTTGTTTTTTTTTATCATCCTCGTTGTTGTCATCGTTTGAGTTTTTTCCTTTTTTCTGTCGTTTTTGTTATTGTTATTGTTGTCTTCTTCTTCTTTCTTTTTTTCTGTTTTGTTTTTGTTATTGTTATTGTTGTCTTCTTACTTACTTACTTATATGATTATCTTGTTTTTTATATAAACAACAAAATAAAATGATAGGTAGACGATAACGATAAAAAGTTTACCGACATCTCTCTCTTTTGCTCTCCCCCTTTCGGAAGACGCATCCTCATTCAAAGATATTTGTATCGCTAATTATCCGTATACGTTTTTCTATTCTCCTTATCTCTTTCTTTCTTATTAGATTTTGGTGTTATGTTGTTTTCTTCTCTTTTCCTCTTTCTCTTTCGTCTGTTTAGTGCGCTAATCGACCAAGGTAAGAGAACGTCGCTCTATTTATCGCTACCAAGTTTCGCGGTCTTATGTTCCGCCCTAGCCGCCTAAGGTTTAACCCTACAATTTATGTAAAATATATAACATAAAAATTTTAGATTAATATTTTTAACTTTAAGATATTTTAAAGTATATATTTGTAAAATATATCATATCTAATTAATTTTTATGCGACATACCATTTTTTTTTAATCTCTCTTGCTGTTTCCTACTCTCTCTCCTCCTCTAAGATCTACCATTTAATTTTTTTCCGGGGTAAGGTGAGCCTGCACCACTTACCCTCTCTTTCCCCTCTTAACCCTAAATTTTTTTTGTTTTTTTTTTTTTCTTTTTTTTTCTTTTTCAATTGGGAAGGGATTAAGGGAGGCCGGTTTAATCGTACTCTCTTGTAGTACAACCTAAAGTTAACTTTTTTCACCCGGGATAGTGGAATCGGGGAAGAANTGTAAAAGCTTTTAAAATAATACAATACTTATAAAACTCATTTATATCATATTTCATATTTTTTAAATTCATACTATATTAAAATCAAATTTGAATTTATACCATACATAAAATCACTTTCATACCATATTAAAATAATGGCTAATTTGACATTAAGCTCAAATCAAACCCAAAACGCAAGTTGGTTAACTTGACTAGGTTGGCCGGCTCAAATCCGATAAATTGTAAAGTAAGTCATCCAAATTATTGTTGTGGCATTTGCATCCAATTTGGTACAATTTGAACAATTTGATTGAATGGTTACCTTTGATCAATTCCGGTTCAGCTTGAGCCACTTTAAATTCAACTATAACCTGAAATTGCTAAATGACAAATTAAATCCAATATTTGTTTGTTATCATCAAAATTTATTATAGGATAAAATCCAACAAAGTCAACTTGACTCAAAAGGAACAAAATAGACCCATTTAAAATAGATCATTTGGCTCCTACAAATACATTCTTAATCTAGTAAACCAAAAAAATAAAATAAAATGTTTAGCACTACTTTTGAACACCCAAATAACAAGAAGCTGTCTTCTCCGAAATGGAAAGATTTATATGCACTTTTACTTCCTGTCCATGCTAAGAAGTTTGAAGAGTGACAAAATTTAGTTTTAATAGAAGCCAAACAGTGTGTCGAATGGTGATGACGCCATTGGTATGTCCATATTGGATTCGGTTAAATTCAATCGTTTGGTTTGGATCCGATATGGGTTGTCCTCATCGGGATTGACCGGATGTATTTTATTAGAGGCATCCTATGTTTAAAAACTTACGGAGGAAAGATTAGTAATATTTTGGGTTGCAGATTTCCAATTCTCTTTCACTTGGTAGGCATATGTATTGCCTAATTAGGCAATGCAATGTAGAGAATGCAATTTTGAGTGCACTATACGAGGAAACAGGAAGAGCAACTTTCAAGATGAGAAGCTTATAGTATTTTAGTTGCAAGTAATTTTGTTGAGAATCTTACTGCTCTACTAGGTATAGGTATATGCTTGGAGAAGAGACCATGCATGAGAGGCTCTGATTTGGAGATGATATGCGTAGTAAAATGATTCCTCAAAAGATTCAGCTCTTAGTTGGAGAAATCAAATACAGTATTAGAAGAGTAGTATATATTCTTTGTACAGGATAGTAGAGTGATCATATGAAAATTCATTTAATCTTTCATTGTTGAACTATCTAAGAAAAGTGGGACTCACTAATTTGGACATGTAAGGGACACTCACGTGATTGACAAATGTTTTCTATTGGTATTGTTTTTCTAGCAAGCTATTTAACAAGCTTAACTTATGTCAGTTTGGTTATCGACATTGGCTCGTGTGTGCGAAGCTCTTTGACTAGAATTTTTATGTCTATTAAGGCTTTGTTTGGAATTGCGAAGATATTGCGCTATGTGCGGTGAGAAAGTACGACAGAAAAATGTTCTGTTTGTTTATGTGGGATGAGTTATTTAGAATATATTTTTTGCGGTTCCACCGAAAAACTTAGACGCATATCTCTATATGCTTTTACCCTATTTTATCTTTTAGTGTCAGATGGGTCTCAATATCAAACTAAGCCTAACTCACTTTGAAAGAAGTGGATGAGAGTATTAGTTGAAGTTTTACCATTTCTTCTTCTTTTTTTTTTTGTTGGGCATCTGCAATTTAGCTCCAATTTTGTGAAATTTTCTTCAAATTCGATGAATTTTTAGTATAAATTGATTTTTTTTCCCCTTGAATCCAAAGAAAACCTGGCAATAGAAAACCTATCATTGCCACAACCAATTTGCGTAGGTTATATTATCATTTTCGTCAACTGTTATATATATATATATATATATATATTCATTTTTCCTCTATAAAATCAACCCGTCGCAACACACGAGTAACTACACTTGTTTAGAATAAAACGGGAAGGACAATATATTCATAGTGCAAGAGAACCACAACAAAAGAACAAGATTGCCGTCATTAATGAATTAAATGGGCGTTTGATTCGCATTATAGAAAAATCCCAGGATTTTTTGCTAGATTAAAAGAAAATTCTCCACCTAAAAACCAAATTACTGAAAATTTTAATATTCTTGCACTTAGTTCATACGGTAATTTCATCTTTTAGATCATTAGCAAGATGAAACTGTAGTATTTGAGTTGACCATTTGGTTTCCTGCAATATAAACAATAATATAGAAAATTTCACAAAGTCACTCTTAGACTTGAAATGTTTACTGATTTATAGAAAAATTATTTACCATTAGAATGTAAGACAAAAGGCATAATTTTAAAATTACCAAAAAAAAAAAAANTATAAATATATTATGAATGATTTCTCAACTATCTGCTTAAACATCATCACTGAACGTTTAATTCCAAATTTTTTAAAATATGATTTCAAATGTTTGGTTTGTTCATTGAAATTAAATTAGTTCTATTTCTAAACTTAAGTTGAGCCGCTTAATATATTTATTAAATTAAAATGGCCGAGAAAGTGAATTGAGCTTTTCTCGTAATGAATAAGATTTAGAACTTTACTCATATTAGCTGAAAAATAGCTCTATTTAAAAAAAAAAAAAAAAAAAAAAAACACAATCAAACTTAAATTTCATTACATGAGTTGGTGGTTCAAACTTTCAATTGTTTTTAAGCTCAGAAATTTTAAGAGTAATTTCCCAAGGAGTGAATTACTACCATCCAATTTATTGAATATAAGGGGGTATGTGTGGTAACTGAAGAGAGAATGGACAACAAGGGAGGGAGGGCCGTTGTGTGGTCTTTCAGCTGCTGTTGCGTGGAATTCTGAGAAAACCATGCTCCAGCTCTTCCAACTTCCTGTACATGACCAAACGAAATTAATCAGTTAACATTGTATAAGCAATTATACATCGCAGATTCTCACATCGTAGTCTTTTTTTTCAGCGTAGTAAAAAAGATGAAGATAAGAGTTGTGGGCAGTATTGCGCAATTGCTATCTATCTATATTTATTATTCCCCCCAGCTTAGCTCCTGCCACCTTGCTTTATAAATACAGATACATGCAGAACAGGAAAAATTAAGCGCGCAATCTGTTAAACTACAAAAGGCATTTGATCTCAAACCCACACACGATATACGCGTATATTACGCACACTCAAAAAGGACTTAAAAAGAAAGAAAAGGGAAAAAAAAAAAAAAAAAAAAGAGGAAAAAAAAGGAATCCTACCAGCAGGCAGGGGAAAAATGGTTCATCTGTTAATGCGGAGCGCCTCTTCAACCTTCCTTCCTGCACAGAGAAATAGTTGGTTAACATATTTACTAAGCAGTAAATTACACTTATCGAAGGTGCATTTCAAATATTTACAAATGTAAAGGTTCAGGGTTGATAATTGTCCTTAACGCATTGTGAATGCAAAAGCAAAAAGAGGAAATTTGTATAGGTGCGTAAAAGTGGATGAAGGACTTTAGTGAGTGACAAAGAGGAAAAGAAGAGCCATAAAAAGCATGCTAGCGAAATAACGTGCATACTTTCTCTTTCTCCGATCCCCCATAGTATTTCTCATGTCGGCCTTTGGGAGATTAGAGCTGGGCGCTCCCATAAACTGCATGGGCGACAACGTGGATCCACCGGCAGTAGTCATAGGGGGCAATGATGCAGGTGGAGCTTGAGGGTGCGCAGGTACGGATGCAGGCACAGGTGGAGGGGGCACGGGAGGTGCAGCGGGTTCAGGAAGAGGGCGTGGTAGGATGTGCTTCAGTCTGTTGTTCCTGTAGTTTTTCCAAAAGAAGTACTGCTGCCGATGAGCCAGCTCCTGTCAAAATGTTGCTGAAGGTCGGTAAAGTGGGACTAAATGTGTCCATCAAACTAAGAGAAGACGAGAACTGAAAAAGAATTAAAAGAAAGACATACAAATATAATGTATGAAAACAATCACCAAGCATGTTGCCTGATAAATAATGTAGTGTCAGTGCCTTTGGAGTGGGCTGTGTACCTAGCGACTTCCCCAACCCTTATATTAGAAAAGACTGGTGCACCAAAGCACTCTCTGTGATAACATCATTCCCAAAGAAGAAAATGTTATCCAGGAAGCATGTGTCATCCTCATAGATAAAGCCTCTCGATTTTAAATTTCTGACTTACAAATTAGAATACAAACTATGACTTCTTTTTACGTCACAAATGGTCCAAAAACACAAAATGACTGATGAAATTGTCAACACAAATTCTTAAAGAAAGCGTACAAGATTGAGATGACATTAAGCATACATTTATTGGGATAATAGAAAGGTCACCTTGCTTCCTGGGTGTGCCATTGCATTGCGGAAGTTTGCGTTTTGGAGAAGCTCTAGAAAGAAAAGGCAATGTGGATACCTAAATACATCAATAATAAATGTAATAATTGCAAATTACACATTCAAGCAACTATTCAATTAACAGACAGATAGAACAAACTAACGAAGAATAAAACAACAGAATATATCACTGCGAGCAAACATCTTCAAAATGCACTCATGTCATAGCAAAACTCACATTATAAATTTTATGTACTCAGGTCGTTGCCAGTATTGAAGGTACTTCAAGTACCCAATAAATGCCTCATCTTCAAAGTAACGATTTTGAGCTAGATCTGTGCGCCAGGATACATCAGAAAGGTAAAATCTCTGGTTATTTTAAATAAAATATGATAATTTAAAATTTTCATAAACATTTACTTAATACATATGTTGTAGGCCCTGCTTTTAAAATCTCCTCGGAGATTCCATCAGGTGGGTTGGTTACGTGAGTAACCAACACACGCAACTCTGTCCAAGTGGATCGTCGAGTTCACCCCATTTGTTTTTAAATTAATCTACAAGATATTTTAAATAAAAATTTATTTTAATTTAAAATTATTCTAAAGGATGGTTTTAATTATTTTACATGAGCAACCTTAGGCATCTTCATTTAAATGTTTTCTCATCCGACAGATGATATTGATGTATAGGCTATATCAAATTCTTCCTACTTTGAGGTTTCCTTTTCCCTTTCTCACACCTTTTGTTTTCAACCCTATCCAAAACTTTTCAGCGGTCAGAGTCTCTCAGTGTTTGAAATTCACTGGATTTCAACAATGCATATGACTTCCGGCGTTGATGGGTTGTGATTGTATCTTGGTAAGTAGCGAGCAAAAGACTAATGTCACCCATAAAAGGAGCCTGAAACTACTCTAAGGAAAGTGTGGCAAGCGCGCCTTCACTAACACAGTCCACTTCTCTAACCTTTCTTAATTAATTAATAGTTTAAACAATTTTAAAATATTATATTCTACTTTTTCTAATTTCAAAGTAGATTTCTTCGTAAAGTAGAGCTTTGCATTTGATTGTTTACTTGCTATTTTTTGAGAATGTTGCCTCATCATGATGATTTTAAATCTAGAATTTCGTTGGATCTAATTTTAGAAGATGGCGACACCATACACAACATTGATTCGCTTGGGCCTTTATGTCAGCAATAATCAATCTAGAATTGACGATACATCGAAAGATTCATCCTCTAAAGAGAAGGATGATTCAACTTCCAAAAAGAATGATGTCATCACTCAAGAGAAAGGACCCACCAAATCACCAAAAGAAATTAATTTTTTATGTCATGATTGTATTTTAAATGTATTATTTGATCAGCTTTATGACATTTATTGTCCTACTTCATCTTCTTCTAAATTTTGGAATGCTTTAGAATCTACATATGGTGAAGAAGATATTGGCTTAGAGAAATGCACTGTTGATTCTTTCAATAACTATAAATGATTGATAAACATTTCATTATTGAACACACATATGGATTGCAAGATACTGTTGATACTTTGAAAGTATATGGCATTCACAGATCTGAAAAATATGTTATTGCCTCTACTATTGAAAAAGTATCACTGTGGAATTTGAGATATTATTTATGCTTTGGAAGAATATCTGAAAAAGATGTTGCCCTATTATTGAAAAAGTACCTCTTATTTGGAATTTGTATACTCAAACCTTAAGGCATGACAAAAATGACTTGATTTAGATTATTTGATTGCACCATTCAGAATCGACGAAAAAACAAAGAGATACAGGCAAATCTCAATTCAAGTAAGAGTCAATTAAATGTGAATTTAGTTGAAGTTACGAAAAAGTATAATGATCTTCCAATCGGAAAGATGTTCAAAGGAAAAATTAAACATATGAAAAGTAATTTTCTTAAACCAAAGGGCAAATTAACTAAGAATAGGAAAGGAAAGAAGTGGTGGGTTTGTAGAAGAACTAATCATTTGGCCAAAGACTATTACTACTGAAAGCACAGTCTAATGAAAAAAAGGAAAATAAAGGCCATGAGAATTTGCGGCCGCAAGTGAATTTAGTGGCCAACACTTATGCCCCCACTCCTCAGAGGTATGTGAGTGTATCCCCTGAAATTAATTGCTTTAGTCTTTCCACAGATTGGTACTGGGGCAACTATGCATGTGTGCTTTAATAAATCATATCTTTCTTGTTTCCAGGACCCTTGGAGGAAATGTAAACACGGGAAGTGAATCCACAACAAATGTGCTTGGAGAAGGATGTGTGCATCTAAAGTAAACATCTGGGAATGCCCTAACTCTATATCCTGTGATGTATATACCCTATATGAGAAGAAACTTGATTAGCAGATCAATGTTTGCACAATATGGTTATCGTTTATTATTTGAATCTAATAATGTTATTTTAAGTTTTAACTAAGTTAGGGTCTTTTTGTTGGAAAAGGTTATCTACATAATAGTATGTTTATTGCATTTTCTTCTTCCAGTAGTAATACAGTTGTTTCTTTTTATTCAACATTTCTTACTGAATCTTTCTCTATTTGGCATGCAAGATTAGGACATGCAGATAACAGAAAATTTGTGAGAATAATGAAAATGAATTTGATTCCAAAATCAGTTTCAAATTTTTCTTCCTAAGTTTCAGATTTTTTGCTCAAGCAAAACAACTTAGAAAACCCTTTAAATGGAATAGCAAAACGAAAAAAGTACTAGATAAGGTGAAGATTATGTTTTATTATTTCTGGCTGACCGAACAATTTGTGCAGGAAAGTATTATTAAGTGCTTGCTATATAATTAAAAGAGTTCACTACTAAATTGTGACCAAGCACCTGATAAATTGTAGAAAGTTAAAAAGCCTAACCTAAACTATTTTAGAGTTTGGGGTTGCTTAGCAAAAATTTCTGTTTCACAAAATTAAAAGAGAAAACTTGGTCCCAAATTGTGGATGGAGTTTTATCGGATATGCGATGAATAGTTCTGCATATAGAATCCTCGTTATAAATTCTGAAACCAGAAAAATTTCTACTGACACTATTATGGAATCTAGAGATGTAATTTTGAAAATATATTATGAAAGGTTAGCAACTACTATAATATAAAGATTCTACTAACATGAATGTGTCTCCAAATTTGGGGTTTTGGGCTACTAAGCCTACACAATTTTTTAATTGTAAAAATAGGCATCGAAAATTTTTATTGTAAAAGTAGACCAAACAGTGATTTACTGATTTTTTCTAAAAGCAGTAAGTCATTCACCGCTTTTACCTAACTTGTATATTTTCTACATCCAAACTCCAAGAGATGAATAATATTAAATACAAAATAATTTTAACACTTTGAAGAAAGCGGTGAATGATTTACCGCATTTATAATGCGGTAAATTTTTTATGAATAAAAAATTTTGTAATTCATTCATCGCATAGGCCTCATTTTGTAAATAATTTTTTTAGAGGACTATTTTTACAATTATAATGTTTTTTTAATCTATGAATAAAAAAATTTCTTCAAATTATATACTACCCAATGAAATTGAATCTGAAAATCAATTGGGTGAGGGTGAGAGAATAAGAAAAGAACGAATTGTTGTGAAGGTTCCTACTTTCTCTTGATGGAAACTTTTGTTATTAACAATAATAATCCTCTAATCTGTAAGGATGCTATAAATTCAAATGCAAATAGTTTTGGAAAGAAGCCATAAAAAGTAAAATAGATTCCATAATTGCTCATAATACTAGAGAGTGATATGCCAAATGGTTGCAAAACAATTGGGCGCAAATGATTATTTAGAAAAAAGTTTTATCCAGATGGAATTGTAAAAGAAATAAAGAAATAAAGCAAAGTTGGTTACTAAGGAAGCAATTTTGAATGGAGGTTTAATAATATATATATATATATGAACCAGCCTGAAGGGTTTGTAAACCCAAATAAAAAGCACAGAGTCTGCAAATTAAATCAATCATTATATGAGCTAAAATAGGTGCCTTAACAGTGTTCCTTTAGATTTGAAGTTATCATATCTAATGGTTTCTCAAATAGATTTTGATCAATATGTTTATTTCAAAAGAGAACCATTAGAAAGCTCTAGAGAGATTACTAAAATATTTAAAAGAAATCATGAGTTATGGATTGCAACTACAATGGTTATCCAATTGTATTAGAATCTAAGATATTAGAAAGATATAGTAATGCTAGTTGGATAACTTATGTTGATGAAACTAAATCCACCAGCAGATATGTTCTTACTTTAGGAAGTGGTGTACTTTCATGGAAATCATGTAAACAAACTTTAATTCCATCAACTAACTATGGAAGCCAAGCTTATTGCTATAGATCTTGTTGTTTATGAGGCACATCATCTAAGAGGCTTATTACTTGCTATTATATTAATAATCCAATGCCTCCCTACTATTATACATTATGATAGATGCTCGGCTATAGCAAAGGCCGATAATAAAAAGCACAAATACCATGAATTTCAAAAATGAAAAAAGAGAAGAAAGAAACTCATCAAGAGTTTCAGTTTAAGTGTTAGGTTCCAAAGCGTGAATATCAGGTTCCGAACCTGAGAAGGGAATCCGTGGGGAAGGGTTCTGTTTCTGTGAAACCTGTTGAGGGGTTTCGGAACATGACCATGTTGCAAAACACCAATGTGAGGTGTCGGAACCTAGCTGGCTGAAGTTTGTATGTGGGGTGACGGCTTTGTTGCAAAGAGTGGTGCCTTAACGGGCTTATTTGCAATTGTCTTTTCCCCTCACTATATAAGGGACCTCTTGAGAACCCTGGCCCCTTTTTCCCTCTTCCCTCTTCGTTCCCAAGGAGCATCTTCTCCCCTCTCACTCTCCCTGACTCTTTCTCTCACACAATCTCCACCAATTTTGAAGGAAAGTGAGTTCATCTCCTTCTTAGTCAAGCTTCTCCGGTAAGAATAACAAGCTTTCGGAGCTTCCGAGTGAGGTATCACAACCTTTCGAACCTCTTTGTTGGGAGAGAACCCTAAGATCAAGTGAATGTTCTTTAATCCTTGATCCTGTTACGAGATTTTGTCGCATTTTGTGTCTTTCGTGAGTTTTGAGCTCTAAATGAGCTTTGTTGACGTTTTCACCATAATTTTATGGAATGTGTAGAAAACCCCTATGTTTTCTCATGGCTAACCAGTGTGAATCCCCAAGCTTGATTTATGATGCATTGTTCTTTCGGAGCATCTTTGAAGGGTTCCTTGAAAGATTTGTTGGTCATACAACAAAAAATCATCATTTTTGGTATGAAAGACCCACTTTGCGAAATTGATAGTGGATTCTTATAATTTCGAGTTTCTTTCGGCTCACCTTAGAGCATTATTGGGAGTTTAGAGTGATTGGAGAAAGATTCTGAGTAAATCAATGTTGCAACTCAGTGAATTTCAGTGTAGGTGGTCGCTGAGCTTCAGCTAGCAGTTAGGTTCTGGAACCTGCAAGTGGGTTATGGAGGTGCCTCAATAGAACAGCACGCGAGGATTCTGCATAACCCAGCCATGGGTTCCGAAACCCAAGGGAGGTTGCGGAACCTGTGAGCGGGTTTCGGAGGCACCTCAATAAAACAGTACGTGAGGGTTTTGTTTCTGCAGAACCCAACCCTGGGTTCCAGAACCCAAGGGAGATTCCGGAACCTAAAACTTAGGGTTCAAAACCTGACACTCCATAAGCTCTAATAATGGGTTTTTCAAAGCTATTTTCACCGCAAATCGCGTGTTAGAGTAGTTCATGATCTGAATCATCTGATTGCCCTCCTCATAGGTTCAAATGGGTGTTGAGGAGATGTGTGCCGGCCATAGCCGTCACATAAGCATTTTGAAGTGGGTGCACTCTCTGAAGCAGGTTTAGCTACACCCTGTTTGCTTTACCTTACCTAACCTTTTAATATACATGATATGAATTGTTGTAACTCCATGTGGCGAGTCTGGTCATGCGCCTGATAAGGCTTCCGCACTGGGGCATTACACGCAATGATAAAAAGAGACACAAGGCATGATAGCTTATATGACTTTTTTTTTTTTTGAAAAGACGCGTTGCAACACAAAATTGATCTTGTTCCTGCTTATCCCAGAAGTTATACCTGCAGCAGCCAGCAGGAATAAGCAACAACAGCTTACTCCCGAATGAAATGATAACTAAATGATGGTTCAAACCCAAAAGGCACCATTACCCATTGCATGGTAGAAATGGCTTAAAATATTATTATAATTTTTTATATTCTAATTATTTTGATTATAAAGGTTTCAAATAAGTGGGGCAATTCTTATTCATTTTAAATACAATATGATAATTTAAAACTTTAATAAACATTTATCAATATATATGTTGTGGGCCCTATTTTCAAAATCTCCTTGGAGATGTCCTTAAGTGGGATGGTTACATGCGTGACCAATTGCCGCAACTACTTCCGAGTGGATTGTTGCGCTCAGTCCCTTGTACCTTTTGAAAATTATTTTTTAATTAATCTAAACAACAGTTTTAATTTAAAACTATTCTACTGGTTGAAGTTGCAACGATGCCTTAGGCATCCCTTCGTACATAATTTAGACATTCTACCATCCAATAGATTATATTGATGTTTTGATTTTATTAACATCTTCGTAAGTATTCTGAGATTTCCCTCTCCTTTCTTACAACTGTCAGCTTTTAATCCTCTCCTACTTAAAGCGATCAAAGGCTCCTTGCGTTCAAAGTTCACCGGATTTCAACAGTGCATATGGCTTTCAGCAGAGGTGAGTTGTGCTTGTACATTGAGTAGCAGGCAGAAGACTGAAGTGCACCATTAAAGGGGTTCAAACTACTATACGGAAAGCGTGTCAAGCACGCCTTCACTAACCCAATCCAATTCTTTGACCTTTCTCAATTAAGTATATTTTAAAAAGTAAAAAAAAAAAATAAATTCTACTTTTTGAATTTCGACAAAAATCCACTAGCTAATGTGGATGGAGAGGGCTTAATCTCTAGAAATCACCAAAGGGAATTCTAGTCAAGGAGACTCACAGTGGATATAGGTAGGGTTAGCCAAGCACTGAACGAACTCCAACTCAAGTAGAAACCTCTGGCGCCCATCGTCGGGGTCCTTGTACGGGTTATTTGGTCTGTAAATTTGCAAATATTAAGGAAAATACAAAGAAAAAAAGGTACAAATCTGAAAGGAAAAACTTTTTCTGTGGAAACAAATATAAGAATCACAAAATTTTAAAGAGGAAGGAATATAAGAATCACGAAATTTTAAAGAGGAAGGGAAAGAAAAAGAGGATGGAGCAGAAGAAGCACTTACAGTGGTGGGGATTCAACTGGGCAATCCATGCTCTCTTTGCTTGAAACCATGGAGTTTGCAAATTTCGGATTTGCTCACTTCGTGCCTGAGACGCAAGCAGTGGATATATAGAAAAGACAAAGGAGATCGAGTGCAGTAGAGTAGAGCTAAATAGAACATGAGGCACATGAAAAGCACATAGGTTACTGTCATGGTCTAGTCCTATCGAATTAGTTTATCCAAAACCAATTTACAGGGCTACGTGGCTGCCAAAATCGCTCAAGAACCATTTCCCTCACTTTCTTTCACTATCTTTTTTTTTCATTATATCAATCAAGCACACTCATAATTATTTTCAATTTATGCCAAATCAGACACTACTAAACATAATATTGTTGCAACATATATTAATATCATTTTTAATAGTTTTACGTACAATCAAACATCTCTAACTAAAACAAACAAATATTATTCTCGACTTAGTCCAAGAATTCAAACCAAAAATTGAGTCTACCTCCTTTCATTGTTCGATTTAGTACGGGGTTTCCGGGTGTTTTTCTTCAAGGAATCCCCTTACCAAAAAGTATTCTCTTTATGGGATAAGGTTGTGGGTTTATAAGTATCGTCTTTTATGGGATTCCCTTAAAGAAAAATATTCTCTTTATGGGTCAAGTTTGCTCAAACTTTAAATTCAATAATCCAAGTAATTTTGTAGAGTACTGGACCTTGGCGAGTAGACAAGGTTACAATATGAGTTGCTTTTCAGCATGTTCTTACAGTGCTTGACTGAGTTAGAGATGTTTTAGCATGAAATGGATGCGAAAACAAACTCGAAAAATCAAATTTCATCTTGCGGAGGACTAAAATTCAAAAACTTGATTTAGTGGACTTATTAGCATTTTGTGCATGTGTGAATGGATTTCCACTAAGCCTCAGGGAGTTTCTTGAAGCTTATCTCCTCATCGAGCTGCCACTTTAGAGAGAGAGGGAGGAGAGAGGGAAGAAGAGAGAGGGAAAAGATGAAAAGTGAGAAGGGTTGGAGGATGTCAATTGATTCGACGAGTCGAACGAGATTGCGCGTGCGTAGAATTTCTTCGGCTCTTCGACAGCAACATTAGAAGTTTTCTTTTTTTTTCTTCTTCTTCCTTTCTCTTCCCTCCTCACTCTCTTCCTGCTCTATTCCCTGTTTTCAACTTGCTGGATGGCAGCCAGCAGCTGCGGCCCTACGCACGAACAGCAGCTGCAGCAGCTTGAGCTGAAGCTTCAAGCTGCTGCAGCAGCAGCAGCAACTGCAGCATTAAGCTGCAATAGCAGTAGCTGCAGTATGCTGTAGCAGCAGCTTCTGCAGCAGCTGAAGGTGCAATAGCAGCAGCTGCAGCATTAGAGAGCTGCAGCAGCAGCTTCTGCAGCAGCTGCTGCAGCAACAGCAGCCAGGTAGCAGCAGCGAGGGAGGGCTCAATTGTGTGCAATGGAAGTTTCTGATGGAGAAAATTGATGCTTACAGTTTGGATTAAATTGAGTTCAATCAAAGCCTCAATTTTAAAATAGAGATTCAATTGCAGGAAAGAGGGTAGTAAAGCTCAATTTCCATCTTCCACCTACTTGGAATTTCGGATTAATTGTTTGGAATCAAGTAAATTTAGAATTTGAGCTGATTCGTAAGTAATACCGAAATTTCATTAATTGTTTTGATCCAATCCACAAATCTGAAATTGTAGCTGCAAAATTGAGCTCTTTTTGGCATTCTAGTAAGGGAGAGGAACTTGTGAATTTATCCCTTCAACCAAATATCAGGTTGGTGTAAGTTAAATTTCAATTTTTAGGTGTTATGAGCTGAAATTGCAAGGATTGATGGAATTTCGTTAAGTTTCTTAATTCCAGACTTTAGTGCAGCGAATCCGTGGTTGGAGTGGGCATTTCCCTTATTCTTCCCTACTTGAATTGAAGTTGAGAAGCTTGAAAAACACCCCGCTCAACTGATAGTAAGATAACATGAGCTAAATTCTAGTGAATTTCAGAATTGCTATGCGAATTCCAGCAGTGATCCACTTTGATTGTTTGATTAGTGTAGCTTTTCCTTGCTGATTTGCAGAACTTCCTTGACTAATTCCAGCTGGAATTTGGATTGAAAAGAGGTGCACTTGGGCCGAGTCCTTATCGTGGTTGGAATAGCTAACGAGGTGGGTTCCGAGTCGTCGAAAACAACAAATTTCCTTCTATGTCTATTTGCATGCATATGCATCCGTATATGGTCATATAGATTGATAAAGGGTTATGTTAGCATGGAATTGAGTGGAAGAGTGGATTTCTATCACGTGTATATGTGAGTGATGATTTATGCATGAACAATAAGTCCAGTAGGCATGACATATGTATATATATGTGGTTTTATACGTTGATAGAGGTGATATTAGCATGAAATTGAGTAGAGAGTATGGATTTCAACTTATTCACATATGGGTACTAATTTAGGCCATACTATGTGAATCATAAGTCTAATAGTCGCGATATAGTGAATTGTTATCAATATCTCATATTGGATATTTTAGCTTAGGCCGTGGGAGGCCAGTTGACATCTTACGCATAGTGGTGAGTCATTTATATCCATTTGCATTGTACATGCCATAAATTATATGATAGAGGCCATGGATAGCACGACAGTAGTGGGCAGATGTTTGGACATAGAGAGAAAATATGAATATTCTACTGTGACATCTGACTTAGAGATTACTCTATGATTATACTGAGGACATTAGGTTGGGTACTTATGATCTTTTTGATCATCACATAAACTATAGCTTGCAGAGCCACATTGAGCTTGACAGAGTTACGCGCTATTAGCCTCAAAAGAGGTCGCTCCCCTCGAGTGCCGCTCCGAGCTAGCCAGTGATAGCAGAGACAGTAACCTAGGTGTTGCTGACACACCTGCGGGAGTGTGTCCGTGCACTAGGCGGGCGCAGGCTTGACCGGACCTATGAGTCGGTGGTTGCAATTGGGTCGCATTACTACATTAGTGTATTAACATTGATGCATGCTTTAGTCACCTGCTTTCCTGCTCATTACATGTATAGAGGCATGATAGTTCAGTAGTTATATATATGTTCAAACTATATCTCTATTCTTGCCTCTAGTAGACCTAATGGGAAAGGTTGTGGTTGTCGCCGACCGTATCCACTGGAAACTACTATTTAAAAATTCACACGCCCTCTTGTGGTTTACTTTTTAGAGACAGCTGCTCCATCCATTGATCGAGGTAAGGGGATTGTGCCGTAGATAGCATCTCCTACCAATATACATGAGCAATAGAGGACCACCAGTAGAGGGTTTTGGTTATGTACTGTACAGCAAGACTGGCAAGGGCCTTTTCTTGTATATCCACATTTTGAGAGTTGTGATTATGCATTCATATGTACAGTGACATCTAGTGGATAGTGTAGTTTTATATACATAGTGCTCTGATACATGAGGTTTTTTTTATTATGTGATTCTAGAATGGTTACTCGTGAATTGTGGAATTGTTTAGTTTTGGATTTTAGAGTTCCTTGCTTTCGCTGTTGCTTCAATTGTGTTGGACGCTTCGTGTGTACAGGGTTGGTGTACATACGGTAGTCTGCTGTCGTTCCCGTGGTTTCCACTGTGGAATCGGGGTATGAAAAATTTTTAAGTATTTAACTTTCAATATAAGAGATATGACAAGTAAAAAGGCTAGGATTATAAAGAATGACACATATTGGCACATTATGATCTATTTGTTTGTTCACCATCTGCTAGGCCCTATTAGAGATTCAAAATGTTGCAAAAAGCAGAGTTATTCAAAAAACTATACTATATTTTAACTGTAAATCTTTGGAACAAGTTATTACTATAGCAAATCAAAAAAATAATTATTACAACATTAGTCTTTTAACCGCACAAGCATTTTCTTAGCATTATGCCATGATGAATGAGAAGTCAATATTAACTTAATTGTGCTTATTGTACTTACAGCAGTTTTATTAAATGCAGTTATATCTACCATATTAAACATTGTCCAGCTTGAAGCCTCTTTATTATTTAAGGACCACATTTATTTTTATCAAAACCTATTACACTTCCAAAAGACCAAAAGGCCAATTACATAAAGTAGGTCTACAAAATCAGATACATGTAAATCAGGTCAATTGATCATCACAAAGCTAGACCTATTGAGAAGGACTACAAGCAAAAGCCAACCATCGATTGTCACAAAGTGTTCACTCCTTTCACCAAATTGAGGATTTTACAGCTTCTAATTGCACTGGGAGTCAAAACCAACGGATGATCCATCAGATGGACTTCCAATCTACCTCAACTAATTTAATGTTAGCCATATTGCCTCACCACATTTTCTAAATCATATTTCATGCTCTAAGAAGTTGGCCACACTACTTTCCTCATTTACTAAATCATATTCAATTATTTGGCCCTCCTCTTTTTTCTGATAATTGAAGAAGAATGTAATAACTTCCTAAATAGCTAAGTGTTACCTCTTCAATGACCACCCGATGTCTTGTATTTGGAAGAATTTTTGCTTCAGTCTAATATTGCAGTCACAAAGGGATTGTGGTCCAATCACCCTCAGCATAGCAGCATGTCTAGGGCCATTGTATGGCTAAAATTACAAAGCTCGAATAGACATAGAAGTATTATTTATTTTCTAGAACACCTGCAAATGGACATATGAACTTCAAACTTTTGCATTTTGCTACACAGCCTTCTCGATTGCTTGCATGTGGTATATCCGCACATTTATGCACCACACTGAAATTTCACAGTTGTTCTTCTTATTTCAGGTTTAAGTAAAAAAATTGCAGTAATCCTTTATGACGAAATGTTCAAACCAATTGATTTCATATGTTAACAGCCTACAATAAATAGAAAAAATAGTATAGAGTATAATTACAAGTTGACAAGTGGATATAGACTGCAGGTAAATTTTGGATGAGTCTGATACAGAAATACATTAGAAGAATCTCATGTTTTTTGCCTTTTTTAATAAAAATGTATGGCAAGATCTTGCCTGGTTACATAAATTACTTATTTGCTCCTTTTCCACATAATGTGTCTCTACACATCACAAACTATCAATCTACTTTAAATAGTTGCAGTCAAATAACAGTCAAGCAAAAACTCCATTCACGCCAAAAGACTCGAGGAATATTTAACACTACTAAGATACTTTAGAGATTATGTAACTTGTCCAAGTTTTACAACATAAATGGTCCTCTTAGGGGTGAAAACAGTCATATATTTAGCGAAACCATATTCACATCCTTTTTTTTTTTTCTGGATACAAATTCGGATGCGGATATGTGTCGGATGCTAAATTTCTGGATACAAATTCCTCACAATGTTTCAATTAAATGGCATGCACGTTTTGGTCATATTGGGCAGGATAGAATGACTAAATTAGTAAGAGACGGGCTATTGAGCTCGCTCACTAAAGTCGACCTACCCACATGTGAACATTATTTAGCGGGAAAAGCGACCCGAAAACCAGTTAATAAAGCTTCTAGGGCAGAATTTCCTTTACAATTGATCCATTTTGACATTTGTGGCCCAATGAGTGTGAGGGCAAGACATAGTGCTTTTTTCTTCATCACATTTATAGATGACCATACGCGCTTCGGTCATGTTTATCTGATCTCCCATAAGTTTGAAGTATTGGATTATTTTAGACGTTATATTTAATGAGGTTGAGAATCAGTTAGCTATGAAAATTAAAACCTTAAGAACTGATCAAGGCCGCGAGTATCTATCTGAATAATTCAAGAAATTGTGTGATAAAAAGGGAATAATTAAACAGCTGACAATTCCTGGCACTCCGCAGCAAAATGGTGTAGCGGAGAGAAGAAATCGCACCTTACTTGACATGATTAGGTCAATGATGGCGCAAGCAAATTTGTCTATCTCCTTTTGGGGAGACGCATTGTTAACTGCTGCCTACATTCTTAATCGTGTACCCTCCAAAACAGTACCTTCCACCTCTTATGAATTATGGACAGGCAGGAAACCAAATTTGGAGCACCTGCGTCCTTGGGGTTCGGCAGCTTATGTACACAACACTTCTCACAAGTATGGAAAGTTGGGTCCTAGAGGAAAGAAGTGTATCTTTATAAGATACCCTGAACACTCTAAGGGATACGTGTTCATTGGAAAGCAGCCAGATGGAAGTTTGACTGAGATTGAGTCGCGCGATGTTGAATTCCTCGAGGAGGATTTTCCTTATAGAAGTGAGGTTCGAAATGAAATTGAGTTCCATGAGATGAATGACTCTAGTATTGGCGCTTTTATTCGCTCAGTTGAGGCAGAGGAGGGACTCTGATACCTCTTGGGGATAGTGGGAGCGACTTACCTTTAGATAAGGAGCCTCAACTTCGTAGGAGCACACGTGTGGGAGTTTCCCGTCGTCGTTTTGAGATCGAGAGGGAAGCTTTCATGGTTGCTGCATATGATGATGATGAGCCTAGATCTTTCCAAGAGGCTCTCTCATTACCTACTCATAAAGAATGGTTGGATGCAATGATGGAGGAAATAGAATCGATGAAGTCAAATCATGTCTGGGACTTGGTTGACTTGCCACCAGGGCGCAAAACAATCAGGAATACATGGGTCCTCAAGATTAAGCACAAGGAAGACGGTTCTATCGATAGGAACAAGGCTCGCCTGGTAGCAAAGGGTTTTACCCAACGAGAAGGCGTTGATTACGAGAAAACCTTCTCTCCTGTCGAAAGATTTGCTTCGATCCGCCTAATCTTGACCATTGTTGCATATTTAGATTTGGAACTTTACCAAATGAACGTTAAAACTGCATTTCTCAATGGAGAACTAGATAAGGAGACCTATATGGATCAGCCTACTGGCTTCTCTGTAAAGGATAAGGAGTATAAAGTTTGTAAGCTCCGACGATCCATTTATGGATTGAATTAGTCCTCGAGACAGTGGTATATTCGATTTCATCGAGCCATCACTAAAGATGGATTTACGATGATTGAAGAAGATCACTGTGTATGTTAAACGGTCTAAAGGATTTTTTCTAATCCTTTCCTTATATGTTGATGACATCCTTTTGGCCGGGAATAATAAGGAGATGATTGTCGCCACTCAAACGTGGCTGTCCTTTAAGTTTGAAATGAAGGACATGGTGAAGCGAATGCTCGGAGTTAAGATCCTAAGAGATCGTTCAAAAAAACTTTTAGGTCTGTCTCAAGAGACTTACTTAAGAAAAGTTTTAGAACGATTTTAGATGCACAATTGCAAACCCATTGACCCTCCTATTGCTAAAGGTGAGAGTCTGAATCTTAAACAGTGCTCTAAAACTTCTGAACAGAAGGATAAGATGAATCGAATTCCATATACTAGTGCGGTCGGGAGCCTGATGTATGCTATGATGTGTACTCGGCCTGATATATGCTATGCCGTGGGCCTGGTTAGCCGTTTTCAGTCCAATCCGGGATTGGACCACTGGAAGGCTGTTAAAAGAATACTTCGTTACCTCGGAGGTACGATAGATTATGTGCTGTGCTATCAAGATACAGATTTACGTCTCATCGATTATAGCGATGCGGATTGGGCTGGTGACCTAGATGAGCGTAAGTCGACCTCAGGATATGCATTCTTGCTTGACAATGGTGCCAAATCTTGTAGTAAGAAACAGACTTGTGTAGCTCTTTCCACCATGGAGGCGGAGTTCGTGGCGTGTTCTGCGGCGGCTCAGGAGGCTATCTGGTTTAGAAGGTTCCTTCGAGATATTGGGGTTGTCACTTGTATTTCCGTTCCTGTGACGATCTATTGCGACAGTATGGCAGTGATTGCATACACGAAGGATCCGAAATATCATGGCAAGACTAAGCACATCGACTTAAAGTATCACTTCGTTCGTAAGGCAGTGGCGCAGAAGGAAATAATCCTGGAACACATCTCTACGAGTCACATGGTCGCAGATCCTCTGACTAAGCCTATTGTTAGGACATGGGTTTTGGCTCATGTTAAAGCTCTTGGACTTCGTAGGATTTGATTGTGTAGACAGTCGATTATTTTTGGGCATTTCTTTTTGTAATATTTTTTGGTTATTTAATTACAAATTATTATTTTGGCAAAGATATTTGGTAAGATTAGCGCACGTGCATATATTTCCTATATTGTTGTAGAACGGATTGATAGTATGTCACAAGCCGATTAGCCCTCTCACACAGGCAATTATTCTTTTCGGCGCTGTAGAGAGCGAGCGAAAATTGAGGCATTAATGGAAGCCGTCTTGGTTGGCACCAAGATGAGGTCATTAATGAGACCGCATACGAATACTCCCACGATTCGTATGGCCTGTATATTAAGAGCCAGATGTGAGCTCACCGTTTGGTGCTTGAGATAGCGAGCAAATGGAGAACTCAGGCTAGACACTCCGGGAGTGTCTGAGCTAAGATCCGTAAGACATTGAGAAAGACATAAGCTTATTGAGATTCTCTGTCATAGCATGTATTTCATACTACATGTGCTGGGCAACCAAAAAAGAAGATGAGTGAATGGATCCCTGCTTCCTCATCGTGTGAGTTCTTATGGACATTATTTTGAGGCATTGTCCTATATATGTTAGATGCCCTTAGTGACTTTTGACTATGTCATTAAGTGAAAGAATTGATGTTGCTACTTTGGCATGTTTCCTACGGCTATGAGTGATGCGGCTTTACGGGGCATTGCTGGGAAAGCAATCAGTTCTCAACTTGGTGGCATGAGGGCTTAAGGAAGACTAGTTGAATTACATTCACACACTTTGACTCATGTCGACAGGTTGTGTCGCTTCAGTATAGCGAAACAATCATGAGTATAGTGTCATAATGTGCGCAATTGAGGTTAGTATGGCTCTTTGAGGGATTAGAGATGCTGAACCTGATGTAATTCAATGGTCTAGGGCATCACGAGTCTAATACTTTTTATTTGAGGGTTGATGTCTCTATGCTGGCCATATGCGGTTTCTAGTATAGAGCTCCCAAAATGCAGGTTGACTCGGCGGTCGCACTGTTCATTTTCCTGTATGAATAGAGTCAATAGTGGTGTAATGTTGAGGAAGTGGTTACGATGGCATCGATCCCGCTATGTGCGAGTGGGAGATGTTGGCATTCGGTTATTGAATCGGGTGCGCCCATAATCGCGCTCAATCCGACGGTTATCATATTGTCTAATTGGATTAGAATTAATCTCGCTTTTAAATTGGAAAGCTAATTAGAGATAAATTCTAATCATATTAGGATGACAATTAATAACTGATTTGGCCTTATCTCTTACGCACCTATTAGGATTTTGGAATCCCTTATAAATATGCGGGCGATCTCACATAAAAAAAAAAAAAAACAAGAAAAGAACGAGAAAACTAAGAGAAAATTGTAGAAACCACATCCTCCATTAACCTATTATTCTAGAGGGTCTTGAACGGTGGATTTGCGATCGTGCTTGTTTGTAGTTCGATCCACCGCGAGTTTGGAGCGTTAGAAGACTTTCAAGGACGATCCGAGGACACGTGAATCAACCTCTACGATCCAGGCTCGTCGCGTTCTAGCGCGAAGCGCTTCTGCAAAAAGGTACGAACGAATCCTTCCGCTGCGTTCTACAATATCTGCTAAAAGACGGATTCGGATACGATCTGATATTTCTTCAGATTCGAGTATGGATTGGATTTATATTCGCATATTATTCTGATAATAATATATACTAATATGCACATAAGAATATGAACTATAAGTAGCAACAAGGCAACTACAATTTTACACTTTAGTATATATTAGCATATATTATTATTCAGACAATAGTATATATTAATAAACACATATGATCATGAACTAAAAGTTTGAAATTTCATATGCCTATGTTTTATTGAATAAAATCTATGATTTCGCCAACATAAATGCAAGTTTAACTAAAATTCGTGGAATAAAAAGAAAAAAAAATGAAGAACATAATAAACCATTTTATCTTGCTATTATATGTATTAGCATCCCCCTTATCTCCCCACAAAAAGAAATCAAACCCCCGCCTTATCTCCCTACAAATAGCAAATAAGTCGCCCTTATCTCCCCACAAAAAGCAATTAAGTCCTCCCTCCTCCCTTATCTCCCCACACATATTAGCAATCAAGCAATCCGGAACATTCTTAAACTAATTAAAAGAAAAGGGCATAAAATTTAAAGTATTAACATTAAGACGATACCAATCGTATTTAAAGACGTAGAGTTACAAATCTATTATTCTGAATATGATTTCTGAGACCATAACCAAAGAAAATACATAAATCACTATAAATCAAACTAAAGTCATAAATAAGCAAAAGTCACCATTTTCTATACCACTCTTTTTCTAACATTAAGTAGCCACCGTTACCCATCTCACCATCTTCACATGGATATACCTTTGTGCCCACTCCACAAGTAAAAAGCAAATAGAAATTGTTTTCTAAAACCTTTTAACAGCACTTTTTCCATACAAATAATTCATTGCTTACATTTATTGGTTTCCAAATTTTTAAGACCGTGACAAAAGGCTACTCCAATATTTTTCTTGAATACAAATTAGTTACTATAGCAGTTTTCTGCATAACTCCGCTTCTAACCGCAAAAAAAACCCATAGATTGTTTACATATCTAGAAATCGAAAAGCACAATATTAAAACGAAAGCAAAATGTGTCATACAACAACACATTAAATATACTCCCGCTACTGAAACACGAAATGAGCTAGCTATAGAACACTTAAAATGGGTCTCTGAATGTATCACGAATCTACTGTTACTCCTAAATTTGATCAGCAGATGTGCAGTGCAATTACTAGTCAAAGTGGAGCATTAGAAACTTGTATCTACAACTTGTGTGACTCAAGTAACTCAACAGTGGGGAGGGTTAGGCTTACCACAAGAAGAGCAAGCAGAGCTGTGGATCCAACTGAAGCGTTGGTGCTCAAAAGGAGAACTAACCCTAGATATCGCCGCCGCCGCCGCCGCCGCCGGGTCCTTGTCGTCCCCCTCACGCAGTGAGATTTAGGGTTTCTATGCGACTGTGCGTCGGGGTGAGGGGGAAAGGTGCGGAGTTCGGACCCGAACGACACGAGGAAAGAGTGAGAGAAGGGAACCTGTAACAACCTAGAAGAAAACAAGTTTTAGTAGTTAGATGTAGAAGAGGAGTAAAGGTAGCAGCTTTACTAGCTAGAAGGAGAATAAGGGCAGCAGCAGGTGGAGAGAAGGAGGTGCAGCAGGTGGGTCCGACAAGAAGCGATTTCGAAGGGGCTCAGGCGAAGTTGGTGAGGGCGAGCTCCTGGCTCGGCGTGCTCGTTACGATCATCGACGCCACCATCGCCGCCGGGGAGGCGGAGCCATGGCCGAATCGCGCCATGGGAGGTGCGAGTGGGAGAGAGGGAGATGGGAGGTCCGACGGAATCCATGTAGTTGGAGCAAAGAAGATGACTGGCGGATCGAAGCTCCAGATAGCCGGAGCGGAGGCAAAAGGCGGACCCATTACCCGCCTTTTCCAGAGCGGGCAGGAGGAGTGATCCGATACCGACCATAGTTAGTAAATTTGGATTCGGCAAAAATTCGGTACGGGTATAATTCGGATAAAATTCGTCTTCTAATTTTTAAATTTGTTGAAAAATACGGCTAAAAAATGGATTCTCCAATTATTCGGATACGTGATTTATACGGATATTATACGTTCGCCAATTAAAAATTCGGGATCAAAAATTCGGCTATTAAATTAAGTTTTGTTTCTCTCAAAATTTATGCTATTAGTATAAATACTCATATTTCTTAAGAATATAAGAATAAAGAGCTACAAAATTAAGCTAATTAAGTAAAAAAAAAATAGCAAACTATATTACGCCCCAAAGTAAATAAAGTTAGGAGCAAGAAATCTTGGGAGCTTGACACAACTAAGACAAATGTGAGAAGCAGGAAATCTTCAAACCAAAGCGGCGTCCTTTACCGGATAAATTACCTCAAAGTGTTCTGCGAGGTAGGAAGGGAATGGTTCACTTTGGCTTGGATTAATTACAGTATAAATTTTAAATCAATCGAATCTAACTTGGTTTGCAAAAATTAAAATAAAAAAAATCAAACCAACAGCATGCAAGGAAGACAATGCCAAATCATATTAAAAAAATATAAGGTTCGAAATCCACCATGAGAGGAACAAAGCGGCGTCCTTTACCGGATCGGAGTAGCGGCGGAAGGTATCGGAGAAGGGGCGAAGAGGTTACCTCTGAGCTGGGAGAGGCTGAGGAGGAGGAGGTGGGCGGTGACGGCGCAGACGCGGCGGTCATGGAGGAAGACCTTGGCGCGGGCGTAGGCGTGGCGCGGTACCAGGAGAGGATGGACTCGTTGAGGAAGGAAGGACTAGAGGGTTCTGAATCTTCTGATTACTGATCCATCGTTGGAGAGCGGAAGCGGAAGCGGAAGAGGAAGAGGAAGAGGCGACGAGGAGGGTTCTGATTTCTGAAGAGTGAAGAACTCGATCTTCGACGTGGCCACGCGGGGGCTTCCGATGGCATTCAGCGAGCGGCCGGAAGGGAAGAGGAGGAAGGAAAGGGATCGGCGGGCTGGGGTCAGTGGTAGGCGGCAGGGGTGAGTAGTTAGGGCGTTCCCCTGTTNTCGCAAGCAAGAGGGCCGTTTTTTTGGGCCGAATTATTCGCGAATCCCGTTTTATTCGCGAATAATTATTTTTGCTCAAAAAACCGCGAATTATTTCGAATTTTTGGCAAAAATTCGAAAACGGGTGTTTAATTCGGCATTTCAAAAATTCGCGAATAATTCGCGAATAATTTGCGAATTAACTAACTATGGTCACGACCCACGACCCACGACCCACGAGGCCTGCCGCCAGCGATCCAGCGCCCCTTTTTTTTTGGGACGAATTATTCGCGAATAAGTATATTTGACGAAAAAAACATGTTTTTTTTTTATTTTTGAGAAAAATACATAAACGGGTGTTTAATTTGTTTCTTAAAAAATTCGCGAATAATTCGCGAATTTTTCGCGAATTTACCAACCATGATACCCACAGCCTGACCGCAATAGCCACGGGTCGGTAGCAGACTTTCGGTTGGGGACCAATGGCGGACCCAATACCCGCAGGGTAGAGGGTCTAGAGGAGGAGGCGCCCGCTAACCCGCATCCATTCACTAGAGCACTTTGGACCTGCCGAGCCCAGACGAGGCCCATAAACCGTCCAAATTCAACATAGAAGGCCCACAGTTCCTTTTTTTAACAATTTTGCTGCTGAGCCCTCCTAGGATAGCTTAATTTCATTTCAGTACAAGTTGTAGATACTATATATATACACAAGGATGTAACAGCAAGGACATGAATGAGAAATTAATAGATCTTCTTCCCCAAACTTCTCCACTAAACCCTTCTCCTCCCAATTCTTCTCTAAACTCTTCTTCCGGCTCCTCTACTCTCAAATCGATCTCTCTTTCTCTACCTCTATCTCTATCTCTATCTCTATCCCCAACTGTCACGCCCCGGAACCCGGCGGAAGCCCGCCCGGTGCGTGTCCAGACCCACCATATACCTACAACATATAAGGCGTCTACAACAATAGTACAAAGAGGCAAGATATGTAAAACATCTATTAGGTTATCAGAGCATACAACAACTAAATTCTAATGACAAGTAGAATATCAAATAAACTAATTCACTAATGTAAACAATAAAGTAGTACTACATAAGATCTCAAATACAAGATTAGATATACAAAAATGGTGGTCTCTATATAAGGGCACAAAACTCTCATCCTCTCCAAGTAAAACAAAAAGAGAGGTGAACCACCTAATAGCAAAACCCCTCGCGACTATCTAGTAGCGACACCCTTACTGCGGTCCCTAGCCTCACCTGATATGGAAGGCTCTGCAATAAAAACAACAAAATAAGGAGCGTGAGAACTATTAATCAATAGTTCCCAGTAGGCAAGCCGCTGACCTCAGCGAACTACACTACTAGGCGATGGAGGCATGAGTAGTATGTTCTAAACATTAAATGGAATGAACAACACGTATATTGAGTATATAATAAAACTTACTAACTACTATGCCTCTACTTAGCATGAGTTTCCACAAGGATAAATGCTATTCTAACATGAATATGCATGTGTGTAAATAACATAATATCCTCAAGTACAACTAGTAAAATATGATTATTTACTAATTTGTCCAATGTCCACTTTGCATTTTAGTTTAATTTTGTTCCAATCATATAGGACCTACATAAGGGTAGTCCGACTTGCACCGTGTCTAATGGCCCCATGATAGTCAACATTTTCATCCTAAGAATGAGCCTCCCTCACGGCATCCCATTTCGGCGCCCAATCCCGCACGGGCGAGCATGTGTTGCGATGGCTATCTTCGGAGTGCCGGTTTGTGGGGAGCGACCCTCACAAGCATGTGCGAATGAGCATAATGGCAAGCAAGCATAATCATCGGTCTCAAGTCTCAAGTCATCATGTCTAAAACATGGTATAAAAGCTAGTAACCCAATTGCCCATCACTATGTCATCATGTAGAAGTTTAACCATTTACTAAGTTGAATCTCTTTATGGCATTTTTGTACACTATGTTCAACATGAGTTTATGTCCAAGAGCATATTGTTCTAGTCATTTTCATTACATTAAACATGATTCCAAGTCACATAGAAGAATGCTAATCACATGCATGATTACAATACACATATCTCTCAACTATATAGAGGTGATTTTTCATGAAACATAACACATATATTTTAAGCATTCTAAAATTCACATATGCTCTATCTAGCATAAATATGCATGAATTTCTATTTTAATATCAAGAAAAATAACATTGGGGGAATTCACCCATTTCGGTGAGGTCAAACCCACCAAGAACTTCTTGCAAACCTTTCGTTTGCACGAACGAAGGTGCTCACAAGTCTCCTACTTCCCTAAAGAAAATTCTAAGAGGGTTAAACAAAACGAACGAACACCTAAAGTGTTCATCTTTAACCAACCCAAGAAAAGGGTCAAAACTCACCTTATATGGTGAAAAACCCTCTCAAGTCCCCAATGGAAGCTAGAGCACTTCAATTCCAACCTAAAGGAGGGTTCTAAACTAATCAATTGAGCTCCAAAAGCTACATATCAAAAATCCCCAAATAAACCTTAGATATCTCATTTCTAGGTTTATATACAAAAATCCTCCAAAAATATGATCTAAAGAGAAGATCAAGCTTACTAACCTCTCTTGAAGTCCCAAACCTAGCTAGGAAGGTGCTAGAGTTGAAGTTCTCCCCTCTCATAAGCTCCAAATAAAGCTCCAATGCTTCTCCAATGGTGGAAACCCAACATGAAGCAAAGAGGAGAGGAAAAGAGAGATCAATCCAAGCAAAAACCTCCAAAAAAAGGAGAGAAATCCAAGGGAGAGGGGATCTACCTGGGCTCTCCACGGATTAGGGCTCAAAAGAGCTCTCAAGAGGCTGTGGGGGATTATATAGAGATGTAACAATGTCAAAAAAATTCTCTAACAACGTGTAGTCTGCACTTGCACTGCGTACCGATGACACGGGGAAGAGTACCGGTACCAAGCAGCAGTCTGTGCAAACCCGAGTCTCGGGTTGGCGAGAAAACGCACTGGGTACCAGTACCAGCCCGATGCAGTAGTACCAGGTCCAGTACCGGTACCAGGCCGATGCGGTATCGGTACTCTGCCCCGCAAAGTCAACCCGAAAGCAGCCTAATTTCTCCAATTTAAAGATTTTGGTGCTAAGTTTTCATCCTCACTCTTCGGGATGCGAGTCATAGGTCGGAACATAGTCAACGACTCTCCAGAAACCCTAAAAAAGCTCGGAACACAAATCAAACACTCGAACCTTGTAATTTGCTCAAGTTCAGTGTGTTACATTCTCTTCTCCTAAAAAGGAGTTTCGTCCGCGAAACTAAAAAGCAAAGTATCTCAAGACCCTATTTGAAAAAGATGGGGATAACGCTCCTGCAGTGCGCTTTCCAACTCCCACGTGGCCTCGCGTTCATTGTGGTTGCTCCAAAGCACCTTCACATAAGAAATGTCGCGATTCTGAAACTTTTTCACCTCGCGGGCCAAGATCCTCACTGGTTGCTCTTCAAAGCTCAAGTCGTCTCTCAGCTCCAACGGTATAGCATCCAAAACATGAGCTGGATCGAAGACGTACTTTCGAAGGACCGATACATGAAAGACATTGTGTACTCCTGATAGGTTCGGTGGTAGACTAAGTCGATACGCTACCGGGCCCACACGCTCCAAAATCTCATAAGGTCCAATAAATCGGGGGCTCAACTTTTTTCGAATGCAAAATCTTCTAATCCCTTTAGTCGGCGAGACTTTCAAGAAGACATGATCTCTAATTTGGAACTCCAAGTCTCGTCATCGCCTGTCGGCATAGCTCCTCTGTCTACTCTGAGCCATCAACAAACGCTCCCGAGCAATGCGAACTTTATCCTCTGCTTCCTGAAGCACATCAGGGCCTAAAGCCAATCTCTCGCCAACTTTACTCCAATGAAGTGGCGATCTACACTTCCGTCCATAAAGTGCTTCAAAGGGTGTCATCTTGATGCTTGCTTGATAACTATTGTTATAAGCAAACTCCGCCATCGGTAAATATTGTGACCATCATCCCTGGAAGTCTATCACACATGCTCGAAGCATATCCTCTAGAGTTTGTATAGTGCGCTCAGATTGCCCATCACTCTAAGGGTGGAAAGCTGTACTAAAATCCAAACGCGTGCCCAAGGCATCCTGCAGACTCCTCCAAAAATGAGATACAAATTCGGGATCTTGATCTGAAACTATCGAAGTAGGTGTAGCACACTGGACCTTTGCAAATTGCGAGGTTCGAGTGTTCGATATGTATTCCGAACTTTTCCACACTTGGTGGAGGGCCGTCGATGTATACCGGCCTAAAAGTTCGATCTCTAGAGTTTTGGCAAGTCCTGAGAGTTTTCACTCTCGGAGACTGGTCCCTGATATGAGAGACCGGTCCCCTCAGCACAGTGCTGCGACAGGGCTTGAGGCAACCGGTCCCTGGCTGTGAGAGACAGGTTCCCGAACGCTGGTTTTGCGGGACGAGCCGAGAGACCGGTCCCTGGCAGGGAGAGACCGGTCCCTCAGCGCGTGAGCGGCCCAGACCGGGCAGTGCACAGAGTGGATTTTTGAGGGGCCTAAGTGGATTTTATTACCTTTGAGGCTTTAGGCAGCCTCTCTTCCCCCTCTCACTCTCATTTTCTCTCCCTCACACTCTCCCTACACTTCTAGAGAGAGAAAGGGAAGGAGAAGAAGGAGAAGGAGAGGAGAGGAGCTTGCTTGGAGGCCTTGGAGCACCATCTTCTTCCTCATTTCTCACCTTTGGAGGCTTGGAGCTTGCTTTTGGAGCTTTGTGGTGGATCAATCTTCAACCCTAGAAGATTTTGAGCTTGGATTGGAGCATCCTAGAGGTAAGTGGCAAGGTTCCTTCCTCTAGATCTTAGTTTTGGGGCTTTTTGCTTGTTTAAACCCTAGATTTTGGATTTTAGGGTTAGATTTGGGGATTCTTGATTTGAGGCTTCTTGATCTCATTGGAATGGTTTGGAACCTTTATATAGGTTAGATTGGAAGACCTCTACCTCCCATTTGAAGATTAAGAGAGGGTTTTTCACTTGAGGTGAGTTTTTCCCAACCCTAGCTTGAGATGGTTAATGATCAACCTTGTGGTTGTTCGTTACGTTTGTTTGACCCTTGTTCCTACATCTCTAGGGTGCTAGGAGGCTAGTCGACACCTTCGTCGGAGCTTACGAAGGATCGCGAGTGTTTTGGTGGGTTTGGCTTCTTGAACACGGGGCAAAATGGCCCCTATGCTTTCTATACTCGTCGTAAAGTATTTCTAAGTGCAAATCCATGCTATTTATGATTTATAAGAATTTTAGAACACTTAACATGCATGCCTTATGTATCATAAAATTTTCACTCTATATAGTAGAGTTATATGTGTTGGTAGCATGCATGAGAGGAGTGGTTCTTGTTGCGAGTTGGGAACTCATTATGTATAATGGAAATGACTAGAATTATGCATTATAAACATAATTATCATGCTTAGACTTGTTGAACAAAAGTGTCATAAAGAGGCATTTGAAACTAGTAAACTATGAAACTGCAACATGATGACATAGAGATAGGCCTATGAGATATGTGATATATTCCATGTATTACTCATGAGGACTTGGTACTTGTGACGGATCGTATGCATGCTTGCCATTGTGCTCATTCGCACATGCTTGTGAGGGTCGCTCCCTACAAGTCGGCACTCCGGAGTTGGCTATTGCGATATATTCGCCGTGCGGGATTGGACGCCGAAGTGGATTGCCGTGGGAAAGGCTCATTCTTAGGGTGGGGATGTTGACTACCACGGGGCCATTAGGCACGGTAAAGCCAGACAGCCTTCGGGTGGGTCTTATGCCAGACAGCCTTCAGGTGGGTCTTATCAGAGTTGAACTTTAAACAGTTAAAGTGACAAGTGGACATTGACTAGAATAGTAAACATTGACACCTTTACTATTTACATTGTGGGTATTGGGTTAGTTGCATACTTATGCATTTGCATGTTGGATACTCTTGTGCACATACTTGTAATAGTTGCCTTCTTACTTATGCAAGTCATGCTAAGTAGAGACATCATGGATGGATAGTATTTATATTTATTCCCTAGTTGTTTTATCGCTTTGGCTTATACTTGTACACTGACCCCCCTTTTTGTTGTAGTTGGGCCTAGTGGCGCATTTCACTTAAGTCAGTAATTGCCCATTGGGAACTATTATTCAATAGTTCTCACGCCTCTGTTCCTATGTTTCCTTTTCAGAGCCTTCGGCACCGGCGGAGGCTCAGGATCGCGGCAAGGGTGTCGCGTAGCTTGCTCGGGAGAGAGTTCTTTTGCGCTAGGTGGTTACTCCTTCTTTATTTGTATTAGAGAGAGGGAGAGGTTTTGTACCATGTATAGAGAGACCACCTTGTACTTTGTTTAGCACTTGTTATGGGATTCCTATTGCACTTATTTTATGTTCTTTCCTTGTTATAGAACTAGTTGTATAATGCTCTGATATCACTAGATCTTCTTGTATTATTGCTTTATTTACCGCTTTATTTTAGACGCTTTGTATGTTTTAGACGTACGGCGGATCTGGACACGCGCCGGGCGGGCTTCCGCTGGGTCCCGGGGCGTGACAGTAGGTACCCCGTGAAGTCGCACAATCTCAACAAATATACTTGTGCGAGCTTCTCGCCTGTTCAAGTCATGTGAATAGGTATAAAGTGAGCCGATTTAGTCAGCCTATCCACAATCACCCAAATAGCATCATGCCCGGCCTGAGAGCGAGGCAAACCCATAACAAAGTCTATGGTGATCTTGTCCCACTTCCACACGGGAATGGGTAAACTCTGAGGTTTTTTCGCGGGTAGTCGGTGCTCAGCTTTCACTTGTTAACAAGTTAAACATCGAGCTACAAACTCGTCAACGTCCTTTTTCATCCCGGGCCACCAATATAAAAACTTCAAGTCCTTGTACATCTTGGTGCCTCCCGGATGTAGAGCATAAGGTGTACAGTGAGCTTCATGAAGTATATCCTCTTTAATTGTCGATTCCGCCGGTACACAAATCTGCCCGCGGAAACACAACAACCCTTGATCATCCACAAGGAAATCACCGGTGTAACCATCAACCATTTTAGCTCGAATTTTTTGCAACTCCATATCGGGAACTTGCTTTTCTTTAATCCTTTCCAATAATGTCGGTCGCACCACTAATGCCATTAACCTCAAGGGTGTATCAGGAGCCACCACCTCCAACTCTAACCGCTTTATTTGCTCAATCAACAGCGGTTGAGTGACTACAAGTATCGCTAAGTTATCCGTCGGTTTTCGACTTAGCGCATCTGCCACCACATTAGCATTGCCCGGGCGGTAGAGAATCGTTAGATCATAATCTTTGAGCAGCTCCAACCATCTGCGCTATCTCAAGTTCAACTCCTTCTGAGTGAATAAATACTTTAAGCTCTTGTGATCCGTGTACACTTCACACCGCTCGCCATAAAGATAGTGACGCCATAGCTTTAATGCAAAGACTACGGCCGCAAACTCCAAATCATGTGTAGGATAGTTCCTTTCATAATCTTCAGTTGGCGAGAGGCGTACGTGATCACTTTTCCATCCTGCGTGCGGTACAGAGAAAACCCTGTCCGTTCGGCGGTCTGTTGGCGTGCCCGAATCTGACCAAAGAGGCGTGCTCGGAGTGTGACAAAGTGAAAGCTGAGCACCGAGTTCCCGCGGAAAAACTTCAGAGTTTACCTATTCCCGTGTGGAAGTGGGAGAAGATCACCATGGACTTCGTTATAGGATTGCCTCGCTCACAGGCCCGGCATGATACTATTTGGGTTATCGTGGATAGGTTGACGAAATCGGCGCATTTCATACCTATTCGCACTACTTGGACTGGTGAGAGGCTCGCACAGGTATATTTGGATAAGATAGTGCGACTTCACGCGGTACCTACTTCGATAGTATCAGATTGAGATCCCCGGTTTGTATCTCACTTTCGGAGGAGTCTGCAGGATGCCTTAGGCACACGTTTGGATTTCAGCACGACTTTCCACCCTCAGAGTGACGAGCAGTCTGAGCGCACCATACAGACCGTAGAGGACATGCTTCGAGCATGCGTGATAGACTTCCAGGGAGGATGGTCGCAGTATCTACCGATGGCGGAGTTTGCTTATAACAATAGTTATCAAGCAAGCATCAAGATGGCGCCCTTCGAAGCACTTTATGGACGGAAGTTGTCACGCCCCAATCCCGGCCAATTTGGTCGGGTTCGGGTCACGTCAACAGACGCCGAACGGACAGCATCTCCCCTGTCCGCCCAAGGCTCCAACAACAAGTATAATTAAGCAATCAACAAAGAGATATGCAATTATACAAGGCTTGCATGAGGGCAAGCAACAATGGAAGCGAAAGCTCTAAGCTAATACATACATAATACTTGATTTCATTTGAACCAAATAAAAGTAAACTACAACTATTACATTCTTTTTCCATTCATTCACAATTCTTTACATTTTAACCATCCACCAAAAGTACATGATTGTTTACAACTTTACATCTCTAAATGAACAAAAGAAGCTGATACATGTATACAAAAGGGATGACTACAAAATGCATAAGTCCTGGTGGCCACTAGCTATGGCGCTATACCCTTGCCTCGGTCCTTCGCCGCCCCGCTCGCGCTCGGACCTGTAGAGTTAGTGGTGTGAGAACTACAACGAAGTTCCCAGTGGGTTCGACAACCGACCTCGCCGACTTACCCACTAGGTCTATCCAACCCACTGGGTCTATCCAGGCATAAGTATTTCAAAGGAATAGAAATAGTAACCATACTAATGCTAATACTATGCCTGCAAGAAAACTGTTAGTGGATACAAATAATCAAATATGAATGATTATGCATGCATGCTTGTTTCATATCTTTACTTTGGCTTTTACCCAATGTTGCCGGTTAACCCTGTTAACCCCGAGAACTCACAACCCAAAATTCCTTAATAGCGGGGGGCTTGAACCACCCTAGGGACCGTCCTCTGGGGGGACTTTACCACGCCCAGCGGTGACCAACTCCGGAGCGCACCGCTCGAGGGGGAGCTATCTCCCTCAAGCCAAGACTTATCGTGAGTATTGATCCAACCCTCAACTTGAGGATACATAGCCACTAGTCACAATGCCATTGTTATAATAGGTTCTACCTATTTATTCATGCTACTTTCCAAGTCACACTTGTCACGATGTCACTATGGTTAAACTATGTTTAACAACCAATTTCTCAATGCCAATCATGTCTCTATTGTCAATGTCGCTTTTGTTTACTAATGTCCAAGTCCAAATCTCACATTCATACAACTTTAGGGTTCTACCATACATGTCCATTATGGTTCTTGTTCAATCACTATGTTCATTTACGTTAGAAGCATAATATTGAAATTCTAACCAAGGTTCACATGTAATTTAACCCTACTATGCATGAATGACTATACAACAATATGCTCAATAAAAGGTGAAATAGACATAACGGGGAATCCGATGATTCCGGTGTGCACCCACCACCTCAAGTGGTAGTAGATGAAGAATATGACGACTCCCGAACTTTACGAACGCCGAATCCGCATCCTATAACCAAAATAGTGTCAAGTTAGGCCCTATATACACAAACTATACTTAGACATTTTCATAACGTCGAACGGAATTGTTCAACGCGTCGGGAATACCCCCAATTAGGTTTCTAAGTGGTCAATTTGCCCTGAAAAAATTCTAGGGCAAATGTCACGTCCCGGGACCCAGCGGAAGCCCGCCCGGCGCGTGCCCAGACCCGCCATATGTCTACAACATATAAGGCGTCTAAAAACAACAATAATAAAAGCAATAATAATACTAAGACATCTAGAAGTATCAGAGCATAGTAAATGTCTAATTCCTACAACAAGGGATAATAGTTAAACTTAATCCACTAAATTAAAACATAAAGTAAGTACATAGGGATCCATAACGAGGGCTAAAAGTAGGTACACAGTGGTCTTCTATACATGGAAACCAAAGCCTCACGCTCTCTCCAAAAATAAAATGGAGAAGAAGCGACACCTAGCGCAAAAGAAACTCTCCGGCTAGCTACGCGACACCCTTGCCGCGGATCCGTGCCTCGCCGGTGCCGAAGCTCTGAAAAGGAAACATAGAAACAGGGGCGTGAGAACTATTAAAAATAGTTCCCACGTGGGCAATTACTGACTTCAGTGAACTGCGCCACAAGGCCCAAAAGCTACAAGAGAGGTCAGTGACTAACAATGTAATAATTAGACGGTAGTAAAATATAACTTACTATAGCATAACGGTCTCCACTTAGCCTAAATAGCATGAGTACGAAAGCAACTATGCATGAAGTAATAGTCTCCAACATTCATAATGTTCAATGCGAAAAGTAAAATGCCGATTTTACTATTCTAGTCAATGTCCAAGTAATATCTAAGTCATCGTGAATACTCGAAGTCAAATCTGAAGAGACCCACCCGAAGGCTGTCTAAGGCCCTGAGACCACCCGTAGGCTGTCTGGCCGGTGCGAGCTAATGCCCCGTGGTAGTCATCATCCCCACCCTGGGAATGAGCCTGTCCCACGGCAATCCACTTCGGCGCCCAATCCCGCACGGCGAATATGTATCGCGATGCCATCTCCGGAGTGCCGGTTGTAGGCGAGCGACCTCACAAGCATGTGCGAATGAGCACAATGGCAAGTAATCAAAACCATCTGTCGCAAGTACCAAGTCCTCATGTCTAATAACATGGTATATAGTAAATGTCCTCGTGGCCAAGTCACTATTTCATCATATCTCAAATATGGAATATAGTTGATGTCAATGTGCCTATTATCAAGTCTCTATGTTGCAGTTTAATAATTCTCTAGTCCAAGTGCCTCTTTATGACACTATGGCTCATTTGCTGCCAACATGGATACTAAGTTCAAGAACTTATAGTTCTAGTCAAAATCGAAACAATGAATCTTGATTTTCTATCATCTCATAGAATATTCGTCGCATGCATATTAACAAGCACATTGTCTCTCTCTCTCTACTACATAGAGTAAATTTTCTTGATGCACAACATATGAGTTCTAAGCATTTCAAAAACTCTCAAAATGTTACTAAACATGAATATGCATGAATTTAAGGAGCATGAAAGCATTTAACCACTTCGGAGGATTTTCCTCCGATTTCAAGGAAGCCAAACCACCGATGACAACGAAACTCCTCGTGCGCTCACGAGGGTGTCCTCTAGTCTCCTAGTATCTAGAGGTACAAGAACAAGGGTCACGACGAACCATACGAAAACCAATAGCTCAATCATTAAGCTGATTCCGAGCATAGGTGTAGAAAACTCACCTCTAGTGCAAAAATCTCTCTAAAGCCTCCAAAAATGGAGCTAGGGCTCATCCAATCCAACCTAATGGAAGCCTCTAATCCAAACAATCTAGCTTCAAAAGCCCTAGATCAAAATGCCCAATATAAACATAATATTCCAATTCTAGGCGTTAATCTCACAAAAACCTCAAATCAAGGATCAAAGAAAGGAGAAATCAAGTCTCTAACCTCTCACAGAGCTCCAAACTTAGCTCTAATCCAAGTAGGGTGGGAGATCTCCTCAGCCACAAGCTCCTCTCACCTTCTCCTCCTCAGGCCCCAGCACAAAAGAAGCCCTAAGGGGCGGTGGGTGCTGTTTATAGATAGGCTACAATCGCGAAAAACCCCCTGGCAGACCAAACCCACAAATCTGTCTCCTGTACCGGTACCGGCTCTTGTACCGGTACAAGGCCGACGAAATCGCAAACCCCGAGGCTCGGGTCGCGCGTGCGGTCTGCGCGCTTTTTTTTTTCGACCTGCGACAAGCCCGATGGCTGTACTCGGTACAACCATCAACCCTTGTACGTACAAGGCCAGCTCTTGTTCCGGTACAAGCCCTGTGCAGGCTACCCGAGAGCTGCTTCCAAAAATATCCGATTTTGGAATTTTGGTGCCAAGTCCCACTCCAACATCGCTCGGGATGCGTGCCAGGGGTCGGCGACACTATCAACGACCCTCCCAAAAACTGTGAAAGGCTCCACACACAGATCAAACACTCGAATCTTGCAATTTGCTAAAGATCCAGTGCATTACATTCACCCCTCCTAAAAAGAGTTTCGTCCGCGAAACTCGAAAGCAAAAGATACCTCAAGGCTCAATCTGAAAAAGATGGGGATAGCGCTCCTGCAGGCACTCTCTAGCTCCCACGTGGTCTCCCGCTCTCCCGTGGTTGCCTTAAGGACCTTCACATACGGAATATCCCGATTCCGCAGCTTCTTCACCTCGCGAGCCAAAATCTTCAGTGGTTGCTCCTCGAAGCTCAAATCCTCACGCAGCCTACACTGGCACAGCATCCAAACATGAGGCTGGATCATGATGTACTCGAAGGACGATACATGAAAGACGTTGTGTACGCCGCATAGGTTCGGTGTAGAGCAAGTCGCATACGCTACCGACCTACACGCTCCAAGATCTCATACGGTCCAATGAAACGGGCTCAACTTTCCGAATCCCGAATCTCTTGATTCCTCTAGTCGGGCGAGACCTTCAAGAAACATGGTCTCCAACTTGGAACTCCAAGTCCGCCGTCGTCGATCGGCGTAGCTCCTCTGTCTACTCTGCGGCCGTCAAAGTCGCTCCCGAGCAATTCGAACCTTATCCTCAGCTTCCTGGAGCACATCAGGCCTAGAGCCAAACTCTCGCCGACGTTCACTCCAATGAAGTGGCGATCTGACCTTCCGTCCATAAAAGTGGCTTCGAAGGGCGCCATCTTGATCTGCTTGATAACTGGTTTATAAGCAAACTCCGCATAGGTAATGCTGCGACCATCCTCCCTGGAAAGTCTATCACACAAAGCCCGCGAGCATATCCTCTAAAAGTCTGAATGAGGCGCTCCGACTGTCCACCACTTTGTGGGTGGAATGCTGTACTGAAGTCCATGCGAGTGCCTAGGGCGTCCTGTAGACTCCTCCAAAAGTGAGACACAAACCGGGTGTCTCGATCGATACAATCGATGTAGGCACTCCATGAGTCGCACAATCTCATCAAGGTACACTTGTGCGAGCTTCTCTCCGTTCCATAGTCGTATGAATAGGTATGAAGTGCGCCGACTTCGTCAGGCTATCCACGATCACCCAATAAGCGTCATGCCCCGCCTGTGAGCGTGGCAATCCCGTCACAAAGTCCATGGTGATCTTCTCCCACTTCCACACCGGGAATAGGTAAACTCTGAAGTTTCCCGCCGGGAACTCGGTGCTCAGCCTTTACTTGTTGGCAAGTCAAGCATCTAGTGACAAACTCGCCAACATCCTTTTTCATCCCACGGCCACCAATAGAGCAAACTTTAAGTCTTATACATTTGGTGCCACCCGGATGTATAGCATACGGCGCTCGGTGCGCTTCTTGAAGATATCTCCTTTACCATCCGAATCCACACGGTACACATATCCGCCCACGAAACGCATCAATCCTTGATCATCCAACAGGAAGTCGCCGCGTCAACCATCAACCATTTACCTCTAATCTTTTGCAATCCACGTCGGAAGCTTGCTTTTCTTTGATTCTGTCCAACAAGGTAGGTTGCCACCACAATGTCATCAACCTCATAGCGTGTCAGGAGTCACTATCTCCAACTCCAACCGCTTCATCTGCTCGATCAATCTGCGGTTGAGTCACAACATGCATCGCTAAGCTTTCCATCGATTTCCTACTTAGCGCATCCGCCACCACGTTAGCCTTGCCCGTGGTGGCAAAGAATCGTTAGATCATAATCCTTGCCTATGCGAGCAGTCTCCAACCATCTGCGTGCCTCAAGTTCAACTCCTTCTGAGTAAACAGGTACTTTAAGCTCTTGTGATCGTGTATACTTCACACCGCTCGCCATAAAGATAGTGTGGCGCCATAGCTCAATGCGAAACACATACAGCCCACCCAAAATCGTGCGTCGGGTAGTTCTTCTCATATTCCTTTAGTTGGCGAGTAAATAACGCGATCACCTTACCCATCCTGCATCAATACACAGCCCAAACCATTAAGCGAGCATCGCGTAAAACACCACGTACCCTGCTCCAGCTACTGGTAGGGTCAAGATTGGGGCAGCGCCTCCGGATGTCAATCTTGCTCAAGCTTTGGAAGCTCGCTCGCAGCGTCATTCCAAATGAACTTGACTCCTTTGTGCGTGAGCCTCGTGAGGGGAGTGGACAATTTAGCAAACCCCTCTACAAATCTCCGTAGTAACCGGCCACTTCAAGGAAGCTCCGTATCTCCGTGACGCTCCGTCGGTCTCGGCCAATCCTTGATTCCTTCGATCTTCTTGGATCCACTGTCTATACTGATCCTGAAATCAGTGTCCAAAGAAGGCTACCTCTCGAAGCCAAAATTCAACATTTCTCTCAACTTGGCATAAAGCTCCTTTTCCCGAAAGTACTTGTGAGTACAATCCTCAAATGCTCCTCGGATCTGCATCACTTCGGAGTAGAACCAAAATGTCGTCGATGAACACCACGACGAACCTGTCTAGATAGGGCTTAAAAACACCCGGTTCATTAGATCCATAAAATCTGCCGCGGGCATTAGTAAGCCCAAACGGCATAACTGTGAACTCGTAATGTCCATGACCGTGTTTCTAAAAAGCCGTCTTCGATGCATCCTCGGGCTTAATCTTCAACTGGTGGTATCCCGACTGCAAGTCTATCTTGAATACAAAACATGATCTCCCCTGAAGCTGATCAAACAAGTCATCGATCCTCGGCAACGATACTTGTTCTTGATAGTGACTTTATTAAGTTCACCGATAATCCACGCAAAGGCCGAGTGATCCGTCTTTCTTCTTGACGAACAAAACGGGTGCTCCCCAAGGTGAAACACTCGATCGAATGAAGTCTTTGTCCAACAAATCCTGCAACTTGCCCTCAGCTCCCTCAGCTCTGCCGGTGCCATCCTATAGGTGCCTTGAGATTGGGGTAGTCCCAGGGGCGAGATCTACCACAAACTCAATCTCCTATCAGGAGGCATACCCGGTAGCTCAGCTAGAAACACATCCTGAAACTCCCGCACCACCGGATATCCTCAATCCTAGGGTGTCATCTTCGCCCCTCAGCACAACACTGGCCAAATAGGCTACACAACTCTGCTGATCAGCTGCCTAGCTCGAGACGAGCTGATCGTCACGCAAACAGCGAACTCCGGCATCCACTAAATACCACCTCGTCTGCCCGGTTCCTCTAAAAGTAACCGTGCGATTCTTACAATAAATCGTGGCATAATAATTTGGTCAACCAATCCATGCCAAGAAGACCACATCAAAATCTCCCAGCTTGCGCAAAGCTAGCAAATCTATAGCATGATCAATCTCCTACCGAACAGGGCAACGGTGGCCTAAACTCTCTAATATCCAAGATGTGGTCGGTACTACAACATGTCCCGTATGTTTAACAAGGAACCAAAGGGATGCCATGCACTGGCAAACAGCGATCTTAAATGAATGCGATGCACCGGTATCAAATAAAAGCGCGAACATCTAACCCAGTCAAGTAAGATTATACCTGCAACCACATCCTTGGCCGCTGCCGCCTCTCAGTCTGAGCGGTCGTACATGGCGACCACTCGGGCCTGTCGAGATGCCCTCGCTCTGGCGGCTGACCGGGTGGCCGCCCAGCTGATACGCCGTGTCGACGGAGTCCCGTGGCTGACGGCTGGTAGAGCCGGCCATGCAGTCGCGGTCCGTGAAGAACCTCTCGGGCACTCGGTACGCACGTGGCCTCCTGGCCACACTGGAAGCACCTGCCGCCGCTCTGTGGGCATTCTGCGGTGGATAATGGGACCCATCGCCCAGATCACACATCGGGGAAAGGCCGCGCCGATCGCGATCCTCCTCGATGCGCTAGCTGCCCGTCCAGCGCTGGCCTCGCTTCCGATGCTTCGCGCGGCTCTCTAGAGTGCGTCCTGACTCGCCACCCCTCAGCCGCAGCTCTTGCCTACCGCTTTCCCTAGTCTCTTGCTGCTTCCGGACCTCAGCCGCGCCGCTCTCCACGAGGAGCGGCGCGATCACCACCTCCCGATTAGATTTGGAGAGTAGAGAGGTTTGCACAAATCTGAGATAGAACGGTCTCAATCCGTCGCTCAAAGATCGGGCTTGTCCTCGTCGTCCCGCACGACGAAGGGGTCCGCAATCAGAAGCTGAGAAAACTCCTCTCGTACTCGTCTAGCATCTGCACCCTGGCTGCAAGCTGCGCTAGATCCTGCTCTCCATCTTCCTCTTGACGTGGTCGGGAAGTAAGTGCGCCAGTAAGAACTCGGTTGAACCCTCGTCCAAGTGATTGATGCAAGTCAGTAGCTGGGTGTCCTGGAAAGTTCCAAACCACAGCGGTTAGCCTCGCGTCCAAGTGGTGAGTGGCGAGCAAACTCTGTCCCTCTCTCCACGAAGGTGTCGCGAAGAGCCTTCTCCATATCATCAAACCACTTCTCCACCGATCCAGGGTCGATTTCTCTGCCTCGTCAAAGACTCGGGGGCTGCACCTCCTGAACTCATTGAGGCGGGCTCCATCAGTCTATCTCGCTCCCCCCTCAACCAAAGTAGGGAAAGCTCTCCAACCGGGGGCCTCGTGCACAGGCAGGTGCTACCAAAACCCTCTTTCCTGGGGTACAGCCGCAGCGCCGCACGCGAAGAACTGGGCGCGGGGACGGCGCTCTCGGTGCAACGTCCCACAACTGCGTTCTGCGGTGTAGGGCCACTGAGTCTCGCCTATGAAGGCTTGCGTCTGCTTCGGCAAAGTAGGCTCCTCCAGACGCTTCCATCCCGCTAGCCTCCTGCTGGCCGGCGATTCGTCTGCTTCGGTCTCGGCCGCTCTGCCCTGCGAGTGACCAAGTCGTGGGGCCGAAAGCGGCCTTCCTCAACTCACGACCTCAACTGGATCCGGATGGTCAGCGGAGGTCTCGACCTCTCAAAGTTGGCCGCATTGCCCCCGTGCAGATTGAGGCGAGTAATCGGCATCGTCACTACAAAACATAAAAGTGCCAAGTTAGACATACTCACGCTTCGATACACTATCCTCTCTTGGTGGG